>NC_053024.1:723092313-723203659 GCF_003073215.2 Triticum urartu | reverse complement strand
GCAACTCCCGTTTCGAGTTACTACTCTTAGCAACTGATCCAGTATCAAATACTGAGGGGTTGCTATAAACACTAGTAAAGTACACATCAATAACATGTATATCAAATATACTTATGTTCACTTTGCCATCATTCCTATCCGCCAATCACTTGGGGTAGTTCCGCTTCCAGTGACCAGTCCCTTTGCAGTAGAAGCACTTAGTCTCAGGCTTAGGATCAGACTTGGGCTTCTTCACTTGAGCAGCAACTTGCTTGCCGTTCTTGTTGAAGTTCCGCTTCTTCCCTTTGCCCTTTTCTTGAAACTAGTGGTCTTGTCAACCATCAACACTTGATGTTTTTCTTGATTTCTACCTTTGTTGATTTCAGCATCACGAAGAGCTTGGGAGTTGTTTCCGTTATCCCTTGCATATTATAGTTCATCACGAAGTTCTACTAACTTGGTGATGGTGACTAGAGAATTCTGTCAATCACTATCTTATCTGGAAGATTAACTCCCACTTGATTCAAGCGATTGTAGTACCCAGACAATCTGAGCACATGCTCACTAGTTGAGCGATTCTCCTCCATCTTTTAGCTATAGAACTTGTTGGGGACTTCATATCTCTCAACTCGGGTATTTGCTTGAAATATTAACTTCAACTCCTGGAACATCTCATATGGTCCATGACGTTCAAAACGTCTTTGAAGTCCCGATTCTAAGCCGTTAAGCATGGTGCACTAAACTATCAAGTAGTCATCATATTGAGCTTAGCCAAATGTTCATAACGTCTGTATCTGCTCCTGCAATAGGTCTGTCACCTAGCGGTGCATCAAGGACATAATTCTTCTGTGCAGCAATGAGGATAAACCTCAGATCACGGATCCAATCCGCATCATTGCTACTAACATCTTTCAACATAATTTTTCTCTAGGAACATATCAAAATAAACATATGAAAGCAACAACGCAAGCTATTGATCTACAACATAATTTGCAAAATACCACCAGTACTAAGTTCATGATAAATTTAAGTTCAATTAATCATATTACTTAAGAACTCCCACTTAGATAGACATCCCTCTAATCTTCTAAGTGATTACGTGATCCATATCAACTAAACCATAACCGATCATCACGTGAGATGGAGTAGTTTTCAATGGTGAACATCGTTATGTTGATCATATCTACTATATGATTCACGCTCGAACTTTCGGTCTTCGTGTTCCGAGGCCATATCTGTATATGCTTGGCTCGTCAAGTATAACCTGAGTATTCCGCGTGTGCAACTGTTTTGCACCCGTTGTATTTGAACGTAGAGCCTATCACACCCGATCATCACGTGGTGTCTCAGCACGAAGAACTTTCGCAACGGTGCATACTCAGGGAGAACACTTCTTGATAATTTAGTGAGAGATCATCTTATAATGCTACCGTCAATCAAAGCAAGATAAGATGCATAAAAAGATAAACATCACATGCAATCAATATAAGTGATATGATATGGCCATCATCATCTTGTGCTTGTGATCTCCATCTCCGAAGCACCGTCATGATCACCATCGTCACCGGCGCGACACCTTGATCTCCATCGTAGCATCGTTGTCGTCTCGCCAATCTTATGCTTCCACGACTATCACTACCGTTTAGTAATAAAGTAAAGCATTACATTGCGATTGCATTGCATACAATAAAGCGACAACCATATGGCTCCTGCCAGTTGCCGATAACTCGGTTACAAAACATGATCATCTCATACAATAAAATTCAGCATCATGCCTTGACCATATCACATCACAACATGCCCTGAAAAAACAAGTTAGACGTCCTCTACTTTGTTGTTGCAAGTTTTACGTGGCTGCTACGGGCTTAAGCAAGAACCAATCTCACCTACGCATCAAAACCACAACGATAGTTTGTCAAATAGACTCCGTTTCAACCTTCGCAAGGACCGGGCGTAGCCACACTTGGTTCAACTAAAGTTGGAGAGACAGTCGTCCGCAAGCCACCTATGTGCAAAGCACGTCGGGGGAACCGGTCTCGCGTAAGCGTACGCGTAATGTTGGTCCGGGTCGTCTCGTCCAACAATGCCGCCGAACCAAAGTATGACATGCTGGTAGGCAGTATGACTTATATCGCCCACAACTCACTTGTGTTCTACTCGTGCATATAACATCAACATAAATAACCTAGGCTCGGATGCCACTGTTGGGTTTCGTAGTAATTTCAAAAAAATTCCTACGCACACGCAAGATCATGTGATGCATAGCAACGAGAGGGGAGAGTGTAGTCTACGTACCCACGCAGACCGACTGCGAAAGCGTTGACGCAACGTAGAGGAAGTAGTCGTACGTCTTCACGATCCAACCGATCAAGTACCGAAACTACGGCACCTCCGAGCTCGAGCACACGTTCAGCTCGATGACGATCCCCGGACTCCAATCCAGCAAAGTGTCGGGGAAGAGTTCCGTCAGCACGACGGCGTGGTGACGATCTTGATGCACTACGGCAGCAGGGCTTCGCCTAAACTCCGCTACAGTATTATCGAGGAATATGGTGGCTGGGGGCACCGCACACGGCTAAGGAATAGATCACGTGCCTCAGTATATAAAGGATTAGAGGGGGGGAGGCTGGCCGGCCACAGGAGGCGCGCCAGGAGAGTCCTACTCCCTCTGGGAGTAGGATTCCCCCCCCCAATCCTAGTTGGAATAGGATTCCTTGAGGGGGGAAAGAGAGAGAGGGGGCCGGCCACCTCTCCTAGTCCAAATAGGACTAGGGGAAGGGGGGAGGCGCACAGCCACCTTGGGCTGCCCCTTTCTCCTTTCCACTAAAGCCCACTAAGGCCCATATAGCTACCGGGGGGTTCCGGTAACCTCCCGGTACTCCGGTAAAATCCCGATTTCACCCGGAACACTTCCGATATCCAAACATAGGCTTCCAATATATCAATCTTTATGTCTCGACCATTTCGAGACTCCTCGTCATGTCCGTGATCACATCCGGGACTCCGAACAACCTTCGGTACATCAAAATGCATAAACTCATAATATAACTGTCATCGTAACCTTAAGCGTGCAGACCCTACGGGTTCGAGAACAATGTAGACATGACCGAGACACGTCTCCGGTCAATAACCAATAGCGGGACCTGGATGCCCATATTGGCTCCTACATATTCTACGAAGATCTTTATCGGTCAGACCGCATAACAACATATTACGTTGTTCCCTTTGTCATCGGTATGTTACTTGCCCGAGATTCGATCGTCGGTATCCAATACCTAGTTCAATCTCGTTACTGGCAAGTCTCTTTACTCGTTCCGTAATACATCATCTCACAACTAACATATTAGTTGTAATGCTTGCAAGGCTTATGTGATGTGCATTACTGAGAGGGCCCAGAGATAACTCTCCGACAATCGGAGTGACAAATCCTAATCTCGAAATACGCCAACCCAACATGTACCTTTGGAGACACCTGTAGTACTCCTTTATAATCACCCAGTTACGTTGTGACGTTTGGTAGTACCCAAAGTGTTCCTCCGGTAAACGGGAGTTGCATAATCTCATAGTTATAGGAACATGTATAAGTCATGAAGAAAGCAATAGCAACATACTAAACGATCGGGTGCTAAGCTAATGGAATGGGTCATGTCAATCAGATCATTCAACTAATGATGTGACCTCGTTAATCAAATAACAACACTTTGTTCATGGTCAGGAAACATAACCATCTTTGATTAACGAGCTAGTCAAGTAGAGGCATACTAGTGACACTAAGTTTGTCTATGTATTCACACATGTATTATGTTTCCGGTTAATACAATTCTAGCATGAATAATAAACATTTATCATGATATAAGGAAATAAATAATAACTTTATTATTGCCTCTAGGGCATATTTCCTTCAATATCAACGGATACACGTTCTACATGGAGGCCAAAGATATGGACAGTGATGATCAGAACTCAGGGGTGACGATGGAATGCATGACCGGCAGCGACAACGGCGCAACTGAAAGATTTTACGGAAGGGTCGAGGAGATCTAGGAGCTTGACTACTATGGACTGCACAACACGACGATGTTCCATGTCAGATGGGCTAAGAATGTCGAAAGAGAAAACCGGAATTTCACTACCATGACTATACCCGATGCCAAGAGCGCTACCGTGAACGCTATCGCAAAAAACGAGCCATGGGTACATGCTAAGCACGTGACACAATGCTTCTTCATAACTGACCCGCGCAATCCCAGTCGTGTTGTCGTGAGGAGAGACAAAAGGAACATCATTGGAATGGATGGAGTCGCCAACGAGGAAGACTACGATCAGTACGGCAACCCTATGAGGGAAGATGGCGATGATGATGATGTATACGTCAAAAGAAGAATCAATACTACATTACCTAAGAAAAATCGTACTCCATGGAAAAGGCAAAGTCACAATGAGGGGCTCAATTATTCTTCAACGAACAAGAAGGGAAAGAAGCTGACTCAAAAATGAAAACGTCAATGCTGAGGAACCGTATGTTATCAGTCAAATGATGTAAGATATATGTTCCTATTTTGTATACACACTTAGCCATTATTATGCATGGGTCCAATGATGTAATATATATGCTCCTATTTTGTATACATATTTAACCGTCAAATGATGCAATATATATCGCCTTCCCTTCATTCACTGCTCTCGGAAAAAAAAAAGAAAAGTGAGAGAAAATAAAGGAGAAGAAAATAGAAGGAAACAAACAGGAAAATTGTTATATAGGTACTGGTTATAGCAGCAGCGCTTTTATGAGAAAAGAGCTACAACTAGTCAAGATAGCAGTAGCGGTTTCTACACGAAACCGCTATAGCTACCTGGAGTAGCTATAGCGCGTTTTGCCTAAACGCGCTACTGCTGTGCCCACTTAACCCCCAAAATCCCCACTCCTTCCTTCATCCCGCCTCTTTTCCCCCAAATCTCCACACTTTCTCCCCGTTGCACCGCTGGAGCCCTGCCCTCGCTGCGCCTCTACGTCGCCTGATACGTCTCCGTCGTATCTATAATTTTTTATTGTTCCATGCCAATATTCTACAACTTTAATATACTTATGGTAACCTTTTATACTATTTTTGGGACTAACATATTGATCCAGTGCCCAGTGCCAGTTCCTGTTTGTTGCATGTTTTTTGTTTCGCGGAATATCCATATCAAACGGAGTCCGAACGGGATAAAAACTGACAGAGATTTTTTTTGGAATATATATGATTTTTGGGAAGAAAAGTCCATGCGAGACGATGCCCAAGGGGGCCATGAGGCAGGGGGGCGCGCCCCTGATCCTCGTGGCCACCCCGTAAGGCGGTTGATGCCCTTCTTTCTGAAGGAAATATGCCCTAGAGGCAATAATAAAGTTATTATTTATTTCCTTATTTCATGATAAATGTTTATTATTCATGCTAGAATTGTATTAACCGAAAACATAATACTTGTGTGAATACATAGACAAACTAAACGTCACTAGTATGCCTCTACTTGACTAGCTCGTTGATCGAAGATGGTTATGTTTCCTAACCATAGACATGTGTTGTCATTTGATTAACGGGATCACATCATTAGGAGAATGATGTGATTGACATGACCCATTCCATTAGCTTAGCACCCGATCGTTTAGTATGTTGCTATTGCTTTCTTCATGACTTATACATGTTCCTATGACTATGAGATTATGCAACTCCCGTTTGCCGGAGGAACACTTTGTGTGCTACCAAACGTCACAACGTAACTGGGTGATTATAAAGGAGCTCTACAGGTGTCTCCAAAGGTACATGTTGGGTTGGCGTATTTCGAGATTAGGATTTGTCACTCCGATTGTCGGAGAGGTATCTCTGGGCCCTCTTGGTAATGCACATCACTTAAGCCTTGCAAGCATTGCAACTAATGAGTTTGTTGCGAGATGATGTATTACGGAACGAGTAAAGAGACTTTCCGGTAACGAGATTGAACTAGGTATTGAGATACCGACGATCGAATCTCGGGCAAGTAACATACCGATGACAAAGGGAACAACGTATGTTGTTATGCGGTCTGACCGATAAAGATCTTCGTACAATATGTGGGAGCCAATATGAGCATCCTGGTTCCGCTATTGGTTATTGACCGGAGACGTGTCTCGGTCATGTCTACATTGTTCTCAAACCCGTAGGGTCCGCACGCTTAAGGTTTCGATGACAGTTTCATTATGAGTTTATATGTTTGGATGTTGCGAAGGAGTTCGGAGTCCCAGATGAGATCGGGGACATGACGAGGAGTCTCGAAATGGTCGAGACGTAAAGATTGATATATTGGATGACTATATTCAAACATCGGAAAGGTTCCTAGTGATTCGGGTATTTTCGGAGGTACCGGGGAGTTACGGGAATACGAGGAAAGAAGCAATGGGCCTTAGTGGGAAGGACCAGGAGGTGGTGCGCGCCCCTCCCAAGCCCAGTCCGAATTGGACAAGGGGTTTGGGGCACGGACCCTCTCTCCCTTACTTCCCCTCTTCCCCCTTTCCCCCCTTCTCCTAGTTGGACTAGGAAAGGAGGAAACCTACTCCAACTAGGAGTAGGAATCCTACTCCCCTGGCACGCCCCTCCTAGGGCCGGCCTCCTTCCCCCTTGCTCCTTTGTATACGGGGGCAGGGGGCACCCCAAAGACACACAAGTTGATCTTCGTGATCGTTCTCTTAGCCGTGTGCGGTGCCCCCCTCCACCATAATCCTCGATAATATTGCAGCGGTGCTTAGGCGAAGCCCTGCGACGGTAGAACATTAAGATCGTCACCACGCCGTCGTGCTGACGGAACTCTTCCCCGACACTTTGCTGGATCGGAGTCCGGGGATCGTCATAGAGCTGAACGTGTGCTAGAACTCGGAGGTGCCATAGTTTCGGTGCTTGATCGGTCGGGTCGCGAAGACGTACGACTACATCAACCGCGTTTTCATAACGCTTCCGCTTTCGGTCTACGAGGGTACGTGGACAACACTCTCCCCTCTCGTTGCTATGCATCACCATGATCTTGCGTCTGCGTAGGATTTTTTTTTTGAAATTGCTACGTTCCCCAACACTTTTTCCGCAAGAAAGCTAATATACGGATAGAGATCATGTTAAAATTTCAGCCCAATCGGAGTTACGGGATCTCCGGGAATATAAGAAATGGTGAAAGGGTAGAATCTGAGAACGCAGAAACAGAGAGAGACAGAGAGGCAGATCCAATCTTGGAGGGGCTCTCGCCCCTCCCACGCCATGGTGGCCATGGACCAAAGGGGAAACCCTTCTCCCATCTAGGGAGGAGGTCAAGGAAGAAGAAGAAGGAGGGGGGCTCTCTCCCCCTCGCTTCCGGTGGCACCGGAGTGCCACCGGGGGCCATCATCATCACCGCAATCTTCACCAACAACTTCACCGCCATCATCACCAACTCTTCCCCCCTCTATGCAGTGGTGTAACCCCTCTCTTACCCGTTGTAATCTCTACTTAAACATGGTGCTCAATGCTATATATTATTTCCCAATGATGTATGGCTATCCTATGATGTTTGAGTAGATCTGTTTTGTCCCATGGGCTATTTGATGATCAAGATCGGTTTGAGTTGCATGTTTTATTATTGGTGCTGTCCTATGGTGTTCTCCGTGTCGTGCAAGCGTGAGGGATCCCCGCTGTAGGGTGTTGCAATACGTTCATGATTCGCTTATAGTGGGTTGCGTGAGTGACTGAAACGCAAACCCGAGTAAGGGGGTTGTTGCGTATGGGATAAAGAGGACTTGATGCTTTAATGCTATGGTTGGGTTTTACCTTAATGATCTTTAGTAGTTGCGGATGCTTGCTAGAGTTCCAATCATAAGTGCATATGATCCAAGTAGAGAAAGTATGTTAGCTTATGCCTCTCCCTCATATAAAATTGCAATAATGATTACCGGTCTAGTTATCGATTGCCTAGGGACAAATAACTTTCTCGTAACAAAAACCTCTTTACTAAAACTAACTTAGTTGTGTCTTTATATAAACAGCCCCTACTTTTTATTTACATGCTCTTTATTATGTTGCAAACCTATTCAACAACACCTACAAAGCACCTCTAGTTTCATACTTGTTCTAGGTAAAGCGAACATCAAGCGTGCGTAGAGTTGTATCGGTGGTCGATAGAACTTGAGGGAATATTTGTTCTGCCTTTAGCTCCTCGTTGGGTTCGACACTCTTACTTATCGAAAACTGTTGCGATCCCCTATACTTGTGGGTTATCAAGACCTTTTTCTAGCGCCGTTGCCGGGGAGACATAGCGTGGGGTGAATATTCTCGTGTGTGCTTGTTTGCTTTATCACTAAGTAATTTTTATTTGCTGTTCTTAGTTGTTTTCTATCTTTAGTTATGGGTAGGAAACGCGAAATACCAAAAAAATAGTTGTACCTACTAAACCAATGGTTGAAGAACCACTCAAAATCTATCACACTGCTGAAGCTTATTACTTGGATCATCTTTGATCCTTATGTGCTCGTGCTGAAACCCCAACTAGCTTAGTTGAGGGCAAATCCTTAGATGAGCATGCTTGTTATGTGCGACACCGGATATATGAAAAAGGGAAAATTTTACTGGGTCAAATTCATCGTTTGCAATGCTATGCTTGGAATTTATGTGAAATATATGATATTACTTGTTGTTCTGAAAACCCTAAGAAACACCTTTCCTATCAATGTGAGTTTAGTGATAATGGAATCGTATCTTCGTATGCTAAGGGTGTTTATAGTTACTATGATGTTCAACAAATTGAAGAATTTGTTGCTTTTAAGGGTGCTTATGAAATTGCTTCTTTGATTGAAACGTATGATGCTGCTCTTTACAAATCTGAAAATTTTGCCATACTTAAATATTGCTATGACAATTATGCTTCTAATGCCTATGTTGAACCATATATTGAGGACTACCCCGCTGTCCAAGAAGAGACTAATATTTTGCAGGAGTCTATGGAAGAAGAAATTGATGAAACTGTGAGCTCATTGGATGAAAAAGATGAGGAGAGCGAAGAACAAAAGGAGGAAGAGCGGATTAGCTACCCGTTCCCACCTTCTAATGAGATTAACTCTTCAACTAATACATTGTTTAATTTCCCTTCGTGCTTACCGAAGGATGATCGCTATGATGATTGTTATGATCCCTTTGATTCTCTTGAAATATCCCTTTTCGATGATGCTTGCTATGCTTGTGGCCAAGATGCCAATATGAATTATGCTTATGGAGATGAACTTGCTATAGTTCCTTATGTTAAACATGAAATTGTTGCTATTGCATCCACGCATGATAGTCCTATTATCTTTTTGAATTCTCCCGGCTACACTATATCGGAGAAGTTTGCACTTATTAAGGATTATATTGATGGGTTGCATCTTACTATTACACATGATGATTTTGATGAATATAATATGCATGTGCTTTCTGCTCCTGCTTGCAATTATTATGAGAGAGGAACTATATCTCCACCTCTCTATGTTTCCAATACGATAAAATTGCAAGAAACTGTTTATACTATGCATTGGCCTTTACTATGTGTGCATGAATTGTTCTTTTATGACATGCCGATGCATAGGAAGAGAGTTAGACTTTTTTGTTGCATGATATATGTTACTTTGTGCTCACTACTAAATTACAAATCATTGTTAATTAAAATTGGCTTTGATATACCTTGGGATCCGGGTGGATTCATTACTTGAGCACTATATGCCTAGCTTAATGGCTTTAAAAAAAGCGCTGCCAGGGAGACAACCCGGAAGTTTTAGAGAGTCATTTATTTCTGTTGAGTGCTTTCATATAGTTTAAAAACAACAAAAATAAAGAGGGGAACCCGAAATTTTTTCAAAAAGGAAAGTGAAAGTGAGAAAGACAAGCATTGTTGAAGTGGGAGAGCTCCTTGAACTTTGTTCATGCTCACGACAATGTTGTGAATCTTGATTACAGAAACTTTTCAATAAAAATAATTATCCCCTTGTACAATTCCATTGTATTATAAAAATAATGTGCCAAGGTTTGCCTTTAGGATGTTTACTTTGCTTGTTGGTTTGTACGGTGCAGGACAGAAACTTTAACTGTAGTGCGCGATTTTACATTTTTAGCTGGAACGTCAAATGGTTCTGATTCTTTTTGCACTGTCTTTCTATAAATTTTTTTTATTTTTCCTAATTTTGCAGAATTTTTCAAGTATCATAAGTATGGTGAATGTTCATATTATTGCAGACTGTTCTGTTTTAGACAGATTCTGTTTTTGATGCATTGTTTGCTTGTTTTGATGAAACTATCGATTTATATCAGTGGATTAAGCCATGAAAAAGTTATACTACAGTAGACACAATGCAAAAACAAAATATGAATTGGTTTGCAACAGTACTTAGAGTAGTGATTTGCTTTATTATACTAACGGATCTTACAGAGTTTTCTGTTGAAGTTTTGTGTGGATGAAGTGTTCGATGATCGAGAAGGTCTTGATGTGAGAAGAAGGAAGAGAGTCAAGAGCTCAAGCTTGGGATGCCCGAGGCACACCTAGTAAATATTCAAGGAGACTCAAGTGTCTAATCTTGGGGATGCCCCGGAAGGCATCCCTCTTTCTTCAACAAGTATCGATATGTTTTCGGATTCGTTTCGTTCATGCGATATGTGCAATCTTGGAGCGTCTTTTGCATTTAGTTTTCATTTTTATTTTATGCACCATGCTTTTATGAGATAGTACTTGGTTGATTTATAGAATGCTCTATGCACTTCACTTATATCTTTTGAGTATGGCTTTATAGAATGCTTCATGTGCTTCACTTATATCATCTGAAGCTTGGATTGCCTGTTTCTCTTTACATAGAAAACCGCCATTTGTAGAATGCTCTTTTGCTTCAATTATATTTGTTAGAGCATGGGCATATCTTTTGTAGAAAGAGTTAAACTCTCTTTCTTCACTTATATCCATTTAGAGAGATGACAGGAACTGGTCATTCACGTGGTTAGTCATAAAATCCTACATAAAACTTGTAGATCACTGAATATGA
Source organism: Triticum urartu (assembly GCF_003073215.2). Classification (NCBI taxonomy): domain Eukaryota; kingdom Viridiplantae; phylum Streptophyta; class Magnoliopsida; order Poales; family Poaceae; genus Triticum; species Triticum urartu. The sequence goes on along the minus strand of NC_053024.1, from coordinate 723,192,648 downwards.
TATGTTTGATTCCTTGTAGTAGTTTTGCTCTATAAAGATGGTGATATTAGAGTCATGCTAGTGGGTAGTTGTGGATTAGTAGAAATACTTGTGTTGAGGTTTGTGATTCCCGTAGCATGCACGTATGGTGAACCCTTATGTAACAAAGTCGGAGCATGAGGTATTTATTGATTGTCTTCCTTATGAGTGGCGGTCGGGGACGAGCGATGGTCTTTTCCTACCAATCTATCCCCCTAGGGGCATGCGTAGTAGTACTTTGCTTCGAGGGCTAATAAATTTTTGCAATAAGTATGTGAGTTCTTTATGACTAATGTTGAGTCCATGGATTATACGCACTCTCACCCTTCCACCATTGCTAGCCTCTCTAGTACCGCGCAAGTTTCGCTGGTACCATCAACCCACCATATACCTTCCTCAAAACAGCCACCATACCTACCTATCATGGCATTCCCATAGCCATTCCGAGATATATTGCCATGCAACTTCCATCATCATCATATACATGACTTGAGCATTTATTGTCATATTGCTTTGCATGATTGTAAGATAGCTAGCATGATATTTTCATGGCTTGTCCTTTTTTGATGCCATTGCTACGCTAGATCATTGCACATCGCGGTACACCGCCGGAGGCATTCATATAGAGTCATATCTTTGTTCTAGTATCGAGTTGTAATATCGAGTTGTAAGTAAATAAAAGTGTGATGATCATCATTATTAGAACATTGCCCCAGTGAGGAAAGGATTATGGAGACTATGATTCCCCCACAAGTCGGGATGAGACTCCGGATGAAAAAATAAAAAAAGGAAGAAAAAAAAGGAGAAAGGCCAAAAAAAGAGAAGGCCCCAAAAAATAAAATAATAAAAGAAAATAAAAAATTAGAGAAAAAGAGAGAAGGGGCAATGTTACTATCCTTTTACCACACTTTTGCTTCAAAGTAGCACCATGTTCTTCATATAGAGAGTCTCTTGAGTTATCACTTTCATATACTAGTGGGAATTTTCATTATAGAACTTGGCTTGTATATTCCGATGATGGGCTTCCTCAAATGCCCGAGGTCTTCATGAGTAAGCAAGTTGGATGCACACCCACTTAGTTTCAGTTTGAGCTTTCATACACTTATAGCTGTTAGTGCATCCGTTGCATGGCAATCCCTACTCACTCACATTGATATCTATTGATGGGCATCTCCATAGCCCGTTGATACGCCTAGTTGATGTGAGACTATCTTCTCCTTTTTGTCTTCTCCACTACCACCATTCTATTCCACCTATAGTGCTATATCCATGGCTCACGCTCATGTATTGCGTGAGGGTTGAAAATGCTGAAGCGCGTTAAAAAGTATGAACCAATTGCTCGGCTTGTCATCGGGGTTGTGCATGATGTGAATATTTTGTGTGGTGAAGATGGGGCAGAGCCAGACTATATGATTTTGTAGGGATAACTTTCTTTGGCCTTGTTATTTTGAAAAGACATGATTGCTTTATTAGTGTGCTTGAAGTATTATTGTTTTTATGTCAAATGATAGACTGTTGCTTTGAATCACTCGTTTCTTAATATTCATGCCATGATTAGATATGTGATCAAGATTATGCTAGGTAGCATTCCACGTCAAAAATTATCTTTTTATCATTTACCTACTCGAGGACAAGCAGGAATTAAGCTTGGGGATGCTGATACGTCTCCGTCGTAGCTATAATTTTTTATTGTTCCATGCATATATTCTACAACTTTAATATACTTTTGGCAACTTTTTATACTATTGGGACTAACATATTGATTCAGTGCCAAGTGCCAGTTCCTGTTTGTTGCATGATTTTTGTTTCGCAGAATATCCATATCAAACAGAGTCCAAACGGGATAAAAACTGACGGAGATTTTTTTGGAATATATATGATTTTTGGGAAGAAAAATCCACGCGAGACGATGCCCGAGGGGGCCACGAGGCAGGGGGGCGCACCCCTGACCCTCGTAGCCACCCCGTAAGGCGGTTGATGCCCTTCTTTCGCTGCAAGAAAGCTAATACCCGGATAGAGATCGTGTTAAAATTTCAGCCCAATCAGAGTTACGGATCTCCGAGAATATAAGAAACGGTGAAAGGGTAGAATCTGAGAACGCAGAAACAGAGAGAGACAGAGAAACAGATCCAATCTTGGAGGGGCTCTCGCCCCTCCCACGCCATGGAGGCCATGGACTAGAGGGGAAACCCTTCTCCCATCTAGGTAGGAGGTCAAGGAAGAATAAGAAGGAGGGGGGCTCTCTCCCCCTCGCTTCCGGTGGCACCGGAGTGCCACCGGGGGCCATCATCATCACCGCAATCTTCACCAACAACTTCACCACCATCATCACCAACTCCCCCCCCTCTCTTACCCACGGTGTAACCTCTCTCTTACCCGCTGTAATCTCTACTTAAGCATGGTGCTCAACGCTATATATTATTTCCCAATGATGTATGGCTATCCTATGCTGTTTGAGTAGATCTGTTTTGTCCTATGGGCTATTTGATGATCAAGATTGGTTTGAGTTGCATGTCCTATTATTGGTGCTGTCCTATGGTGCTCTCCGTGTCGTGCAAGCGTGAGGTATCCCTGCTGTAGGGTGTTGCAATACGTTCATGATTCGCTTATATTGGGTTGCGTGAATGACTGAAACACAAACCCGAGTAAGGGGGTTGTTGCGTATGGGATAAAGAGGACTTGATGCTTTAATGCTATGGTTGGGTTTTACCTTAATGATCTTTAGTAGTTGCGGATGCTTGCTAGAGTTCCAATCATAAGTGCATATGATCCAAGTAGAGAAAGTATGTTAGCTTATGCCTCTCCCTCATATAAAATTGCAATAATGATTACCGGTCTAGTTATCGATTGCCTAGGGACAAATAACTTTCTTGTAACAAAAACCTCTTTACTAAAACTAACTTAGTTGTGTCTTTATCTAAACAGCCCCTACTTTTTATTTACGTGCTCTTTATTATCTTGCAAACCTATCCAACAACACCTACAAAGCACCTCTAGTTTCATACTTGTTCTAGGTAAAGCGAACATCAAGCGTGCGTAGAGTTGTATCGGTGGTCGATAGAACTTGAGGGAATATTTGTTCTGCCTTTAGCTCCTTGTTGGGTTCGACACTCTTACTTATCAAAAACTGTTGCGATCCCCTATACTTGTGGGTTATCAAGATCGCCCCCGAGGCCGACCCCGACCGACCCCGACGCCGGCTCCGGCCTCGACCCCCGACCCCGACCCCGGCCCCGAATCCGACCCCGACCGACCCCGACCCCGGCCCCGGCGCTCGACCCCGACCCCGACCCCTCCCAACCTCGGCCGTCGTTGGGCTTGCACCCTCTGTAAGCCCCCCACCGCTCCTCCTCTCTCTAGTAGCTAGGTTTTTTTGGTTAATTTACTTAGGTTTTAGTTAGGGCAGATGTGATATGTGGACATGTGATGTTTTGGACATGTCATTTGGAATTTGGACATGTCATTTGGACATGATGATTATGTGCAGGGTAAATGATCCGAGTGGCCTATGTTACGCCGGAATGTTGATTCATTTCTGTTCCGGTGAATTTCAGGTGCTCGATATGTCCATTTTTTTAGCAAAGGTCATGCTGAAATTTTCTGTGAATTTTGGCATGATTTGTGCTAGATAGTAGGCATATCGAGTGCTGGGAGTTGCTGGGAAACGACATTCTGGCAAAAATAAATTTCTTTTTTATGTCATTTCTCATTTTTTTTCATTGTTTTAGAATTAAACGAGGATACTTCATCATAGGAAACATGTTGAACAATGAAGAAACTGGGCCTTTTGACCAAGATGCAGACGAGATGGATTATGAGGGTGAACAAGAGTACCTCGACTATTTGACTGCTAAGACAAGATTCTTGCAAAGTCAAGGTTTGAAGGTCAGCCTCGATGATGGTACTGACGCCAACATCGACACCAACGGCGCGAGCATCAACAACGATGACTTAAGGAGTAAAGAACATTTGACGCAGTTGCTACCAAGTAGGATGCATCCTACGGGAATGCGCGAGCCTCAACGACGATGACTTAAGGAGTAAAGAACATTTGACGCAGTTGCTCCTGACGAAGTTGCACAAGAGATTCAAGTTCCCCGACCGGGATGATAACATGGAACAACCATGGAATGATCCGAAGATGAAAAAGATTAACAATCACGCCATGGGCATGTTCAGCAATGATTTGGCCTCCTGGAAAGGGAGGGTGAAACGAGCTATTGAGGCTGAGGGACCCCTGTCCAAGATTCTGGAGGAAAATCCGACACTTACGGAAGAGGAGTCCGAAAAGTTCAAGGTCACTTGCGCTACCGAGGCAGCCAAGGCTAAGGCTGCGAAATTCAAGAGCCTTCAGCAAAGGAACACGGGGAAGCATCGCCTCGGAAGTCGTGGCTACCTCGGTAAAAGGCCCATATGGGATAAGGAGGACACGGAACGTGAAGCCGCGGGTATCCCAGACCCCTTCGCGAATTTCACCAACCCCTTGGAGCATGACTTCATCAGGGCCTGCTACAAGTGGGACAAGGAAAAGAAGGTTTTTTAGACGGACTAGATCACGAGGAAATTGATTAGACTACTGGTAATTATTCTTTTACCACCTTACATTTAGCTCCAGAGCTAGTCAACTACACATTCCAAAACGGTTCACGCTCCTTCTGTAGGAGAAGCAACAGCAGCTTGCAGCCGAAAGCCCTACTTCTCCGATGAGGCCCAAGTGGGACACCCCTCTCAACCGGGCCTTGAACGAACTTAAGGGACTCCCTTTGGGCCAGCGGCCGCAATATGGTCGTGTGCATGACGCAGGAGATGGCGCCACGTGGAAGGTGTTTTACAACGAGGCCCCGGAGGCCAAGAAGCAAAAAAATAAGTTTAGTCAGGCGGACATCAATGAGAAGGTGAAGCTTGCGGTCGAGAAAAAACAGCTGAGGACGTGAAAAAAACATACGAGGAGAAAAATGAGTTGGTACAGCATGCAGTCAATGCAGCTGTAACTGCCTGCAGAAATGATTTTGCTACTAACTTGGTTCTAGCTATCATCAACTGGATGAATGAAAATCCAGACAAGATGGTACATGATTTCCCGTTGCCCAGTTTCGTCGGGAGCAATGCTACCTCTTGAGCACTGCGTTGGTTTTCCCTTGAAGAGGAAAGGGTGATGCAGTAAAGCAGCGTAAGTATTTCCCTCAGTTTTTGAGAACCAAGGTATCAATCCACTAGGAGACCACGCGCGAGTCACCTCGTACCTACACAAACAAATAAGAACCTCGCAACCAATGCGATAAAGGGGTTGTCAATCCCTTCACGTCCACTTGCAAGGGTGAGATCTGATAGAGATAATAATGATAAGATCAATATTTTTGATATTTTTATGATATAGATTGAAATTAAAGATTGCAAAATAAAATAGATTGAAAACTTATATGATGGAGAATAGACCTGGGGTCCATAGGTTTCACTAGTGGCTTCTCTCAAGAGCATAAGTATTACGGTGGGTGAACAAATTACTGTCGAGCAATTGATAGAAAATCGAATAATTATGAGAATATCTAGGCATGATCATGTATATAGGCATCACGTCCGTGACAAGTAGACCGACTCCTGCCTGCATCTACTACTATTACTCCACACATCAACCGCTATCCAGCATGCATCTAGAGTAATTAAGTTCATAAGAACAGAGTAACGCCTTAAGCAAGATGACATGATGTAGAGGGATAAACTCATGCAATATGATGTAAACCCCATCTTTTTATCCTTGATGGCAACAATACAATATGTGTCATTTCCCTTTCTGTCACTGGGATCGAGCACCGCAAGATTGAACCCAAAGCTAAGCACTTCTCTCATTGCAAGAAAGATCAATCTAGTAGGCCAAACCAAACTGATAATTCAAAGAGACTTGCAAAGATAAACCAATCATACATAAAATAATTCAGATAAGATTCACATATTGTTCATAGATAAACTTGATCATAAACGCACAATTCATCAGATCTCGACAAATACACCACAAAAGAAGATTACATCGAATAGATCTCCAAGAGAATCAAGGAGAACTTTGTATTGAGATCCAAAGAGAGAGAAGAAGCCATCTAGCTACTAGCTATGGACCCGAAGGTCTGAAGTAAACTACTCACACATCATCGGCGGGGCCATGGAGTTGATGTAGAGGCCCTCCGTGATCAATGCCCCCTACGGCGGTGCTCCTGAAAAGGCCCCAAGATGGGATCTCCTGGGTACAGAAGGTTGCGGCGGTGGAAATAGGGTTTCGTGGTGCTCCTGGATGTTCGCGGGGTATATAGATATATATAGGAGGAAGAAGTAGGTCGGTGGAGCAACGAGGGGCCCACGAGGGTGGAGGGCACGCCTAGGGGGGTAGGCGTGCCCCCTGCCTCGTGGCCTCCTCGATTGTTTCTTGACGTCCACTCCAAGTCCCCTAGATCACTTTTGTTCCAAAAAAAATGCTCCCGAAGGTTTCATTCCGTTTGGACTCCGTTTGATATTACTTTTCTGCGAAACACTAAAATAGGCAAAAAAAACAACAATTTGGGCAGGGCCTCCGGTTAACAGGTTAGTCCCAAAAATAATATAAAAGTGTAAAATAAAGCCCATTGCTACCTCTTGAGCACTGCATTGGTTTTCCCCAAAGAGGAAGGGATGATGCAGCAAAGTAGCGTAAGTATTTCCCTCAGTTTTCGAGAACCAAGGTATCAATCTAGTAGGAGTCTACGTGCGAGTCCCTTGCACCTGCACAAAACAAATAAATCCTCGCAACCAATGCGATAAGGGGTTGTCAATCCCTACAAGGCCACTTACGAGAGTGAGATTGATAGATATGGTAAGATAATATTTTTGGTATTTTTGTGATAAAGATGCAAAGTAAAATAAAAGCAAAGTAAAAGCAAAGGAAATAACTAAGTATTGGGAGATTAATATGATGAAGATAGACCCGGGGGACCATAGGTTTCACTAGTGGCTTCTTTCGAGAGCATAAGTATTCTATGGTGGGTGAACAAATTACTGTTGAGCAATTGACAGAATTGAGCATAGTTATGAGAATATCTAGGTATGATCATGTATATAGGCATCACGTCCGAGACAAGTAGACCGAATCCTGCCTGCATCTACTACTATTACTCCACTCATCGACCTCTATCCAGCATGCATCTAGAGTATTAAGTTAATGAAAACAGAGTAACACCTTAAGCAAGATGACATGATGTAGAGGGATAAACTCATGCAATATGATGAAAACCCCATCTTGTTATCCTAAATGGCAACAATACAATATGTGCCTTGCTGCCCCTACTGTCACTAGGAAACGACACCGCAAGATTGAACCCAAAGCTAAGCACTTCTCCCATTGCAAGAAAGATCAATCTAGTAGGCCAAACCAAACTGATAATTCGAAGAGACTTGCAAAGATAACCAATCATACATAAAATAATTCAGAGAAGATTCAAATATTGTTCATAGATAGACTTGATCATAAACCCACAATTCATCAGTCTCAACAAACACACCGCAAAAAGAAGATTACATCGAATAGATCTCCACAAGAGAGGGGGAGAACATTGTATTGAGATCCAAAAAGAGAGAAGAAGCCATCTAGCTACTAACTATGGACTCGTAGGTCTGAGGTGAACTGCTCACACTTCATCGGAGGGGCTATGGTGTTGATGTAGAAGCCCTCCATGATCGATGCCCCCTCCGGTGGAGCTCCGGAACAGGCCCCAAGATGGGATCTCGTGGATACAGAAAGTTGCGGCGGTGGAATTAGGGTTTGGGCTCCGCATCTGATCGTTTGGGGGTACGTAGGTATATATCGGAGGAAGGAGTACATCGGTGGAGCAACAGGGGGCCCACGAGGGTGGAGGGCGCGCCTGGGGGGTAGGCGCCCCCCCTACCTCGTGGCCTCCTCTTTTGTGTCTTGACGTAGGGTCCAAGTCTCCTTGGTCTTGTTCGTTGAGAAAATCACGTTCCCAAAGGTTTCATTCCGTTTGGACTCCGTTTGATATTCCTTTTCTTCTAAACCCTAAAACATGCAAAAAACAACAATTCTGGGCTGGGCCTCCGGTTAATAGGTTAGTCCCAAAAATAATATAAAAGTGGATAATAAAGCCCAATAATTTCAAAAACAGTAGATAATATAGCATGGAGCAATCAAAAATTATAGATACGTTGGAGACGTATCAAGCATCCCCAAGCTTAATTCCTGCTCGTTCTCGAGTAGGTAAATGATAAAAACAGAATTTTTGATGCGGAGTGCTACTTGGCATAATTTTAATGTAATTCTTCTTAATTGTGGTATGAATATTCAGATCCGAAAGATTCAAGACAAAAGTTCATATTGACATAAAAATAATAACACTTCAAGCATACTAACAAAGCAATTATGTCTTCTCAAAATAACATGGCCAAAGAAAGTTCATCCCTACAAAATCATATAGTTTAGTCATGCTCCATTTTTGTCACATAAGAATGCTATCATCATGCACAACCCCGATGACAAGCCAAGCAATTGTTTCATACTTTAGTAATCTCAAACCTATAAACTTTCACGCAATATATGAGCGCGAGCCATGGACATAGCACTATGGGTGGAATAGAATATAATGAGGGGGGTTATGTGGAGAAGACAAAAAGGAGAAAGTCTCACATCAACGAGGATAATCAATGGGCTTTGGAGATGCCCACCGATTGATGTTAATGCAAGGAGTAGGGATTGCCATGCAACGGATGCACTAGAGCTATAAATGTATGAAAGCTCAACAAAAGAAACTAAGTGGGTGTGCATCCAACTTGCTTGCTCACGAAGACCTAGGGCACTTGAGGAGGCCCATTGTTGGAATATACAAGCCAAGTTCTATAATGAAAATTCCCACTAGTATATGAAAGTGACAAAACAAGAGACTCTCTATCATGAAGATGATGGTGCTACTTTGAAGCACAAGTGTGGCAAAGGATAGTAACATTGTCCCTTCTCTCTTTTTCTCTCGTTTTTTTGGGCCTTCTCTTTTTATGGCCTTTCTCTTTCTCTTTTTTTATAATTCCTCACTTGGGACAATGCTCTAGAAAATGATGATCATCACACTTCTATTTATTTACAACTCAATGATTACAACTCGATACTAGAACAAAAGATGATTCTATATGAATGCCTCCGGCGGTGTACCGAGATATGCAATGAACCAAGAGTGACATGTATGAAATAATTATGAATGGTGGCTTTGCCACAAATACTATGTCAACTACATGATCATGCTAAGCAATATGACAATAATGAATGTGTCATGATAAACGGAATGGTGGAAAGTTGCATGGCAATATATCTCGGAATGGCTATGGAAATGCCATAATAGATAGGTATGGTGTCTGCTTTGAGGAGGATATAAGGAGGTTTATGTGTGAAAGAGTGTATCATATCACGGGGTTTGGATGCACCGGCGAAGTTTGCGCCAACTCTCAATGTGAGAAAGGGCAATGCATGGTACCGAAGAGGCTAGCAAGGATGGAAGGGTGAGAGTGCGTATAATCCATGGACTCAACATTAGTCATAAAGAACTCACATACTTATTGCAAAAATCTACAAGTCATCAAAAACCTCGGCACTATGCGCATGCTCCTAGGGGGATAGATTGGTAGGAAAAGACCATCGCTCGTCCCCGACAGCCACTCATAAGGAGGACAATCAAATGATACCTCATGTTCCAAATTTGTTACATAACGTTTACCATACATGCATGCTATGGGACTTGCAAACTTCAACACAAGCATTTCTCAATTTCACAACTACTCAACTAGCACGACTTTGATATTATTACCTCAATATCTCAAAACAATCATCAAGCATCAAACTTCTCTTAGTATTCAAAACACTCATAAGAAAATTTTACTAATCTTGAATACCTAGCATATTAGGATTTTAAGAAAATTACCATGCTATTCAAGACTCTCAAAATAATCTAAGTGAATCATGAGAGATCAATAGTTTCTATAAAACAAATCCACCACCGTGTTCTAAAAGATATAAGTGAGGTACTAGAGCAAAACTATATAACTCAAAAGATATAAGCGAAGCACATAGAGTATTCTAACAAATTCCAAATCATGGGCTATCTCAAAAGGTGTGTACAGCAAGGATGATTGTGGTAAACTAAAAAGTAAAGACTCAAATCATACAAGATGCTCCAAGCAAAACACATATCATGTGGCGAATAAAAATATAGCTCCAAGTAAAGTTACCGATAGAAGTAGACGAAAGAGGGGATGCCTTCTGGGGCATCCCCAAGATTTGGATTTTAGGTGTCCTTAGATTATCTTGGGGGTGCCATGGGCATCCCCAAGATTTTGCTCTTACCACTCCTTGTTCCATAATCCATCAAATCTTTACCCAAAACTTGAAAACTTCACAACACAAAACTCAAATTAGAAAATCTCGTGAGCTCCGTTAGCGAAAGAAAACAAAAGACCACTTCAAGGTACTGTAATGAACTCATTCTTTATTTATATTGGTGTTAAACCTACTGTATTCCAACTTCTCTATGGCTTATAAACTATTTTACTAGCCATAGATTCATCAAAATAAGCAAACAACACACGAAAAACAGAATCTGTCAAAAACAGAACAGTCTGTAGTAATCTGTAGCTAGCGCAAGATCTGGAACCCCAAAAATTCTAAAATAAATTTATGGATGTGAGTAATTTCTCTATTAATCATCTGCAAATATAATTAACTAAATAGCACTTTCCAAATAAAATGGCAGCAGTTCTCGTGAGCGCTAAAGTTTCTGTTTTTTACAGCAAGTGTAACAAGACTTTCCCCAAGTCTTCCCAACGGTTCTACTTGGCACAAACACTAATTAAAGACAAAAAACACAACCAAAACAGAGTCTAGATAAATTATTTATTACTAAACAGGAGCAAAAAGCAAGGAATAAAAATAAAATTTGGTTGCCTCCCAACAAGCGCTATCGTTTAACGCCCCTAGCTAGGCATAACAAAAAAGGATAGATCTAGGTATTGCCATCTTTGGTAGGCAAACCATAAGTGGCTATCATGATAGATTCATAAGGTAATTTAATTTCTTTCTACGAAAGTGTTCCATGCCTTTCTGCTACCTCTTTTAGCACTGCGTTGGTTTTCCTCGAAGAGGAAGGGATGATGCAGCAAAGTAGCGTAAGTATTTCCCTCAGTTTTGAGAACCAAGGTATCAATCCAGTAGGAGGCTACGCGCGAGTCCCTCGCACCTGCACAAAACAAATAAATCCTCGCAACCAACGCAAATAGGGGTTGTCAATCCCTATATGGCCACTTACGAGAGTGAGATCTGGTAGATATGATAAGATAATATTTTTGGTATTTTTATGATAAAAGATGCAAAGTAAAATAAAGGCAAAGTAAATAGCAAAGGAAATAAATAAGTAGTAGGAGATCAATATGATAAATATAGACCTGGGGGCCATAGGTTTCACTAGTGGCTTCTCTCGAGAGCATAAGTATTCTACGATGGGTGAACAAATTACTATTGAGCAATTGACAGAATTGAGCATAGTTATGAGAATATCTAGGTATGATCATGTATATAGGCATCACGTCCGAGACAAGTAGACCGACTCCTTCCTACATCTACTACTATTACTCCACTCATCGACCGCTATCCAGCATGCATCTAGAGTATTAAGTTAAAAACAGAGTAATGCCTTAAGCAAGATGACATGATGTAGAGAGATAGACTCATGCAATATGAAGAAAACCCCATCTTGTTATCCTCGATGGCAACAATACAATATGTGCCTTGCTGCCCTTACTGTCACCGGGAAAGGACACCACAAGATTGAACCCAAAGCTAAGCACTTCTCCCATTGCAAGAAAGATCAATCTAGAAGGCCAAACCAAACTGATAATTCAAAGAGACTTGCAAAGATAACCAATCATACATAAAAGAATTCAGAGAAGATTCAAATATTATTCATAGATAGACTTGATCATAAACCCAAAATTCATCGGTCTCAACAAACACACCGCAAAAAGAAGATTACATCGAATAGATCTCCACAAGAGAGGGGGAGAACATTGTATTGAGATCCAAAAAGAGAGAAGAAGACATCTAGCTACTAACTATGGACCCGTAGGCCTGAGGTAAACTACTCACACTTCATCGGAGAGGCTATGGTGTTGATGTAGAAGCCCTCCGTGATCGATGCCCCCTCGGGCGGAGCTCCGGAACAGGCCCCAAGATGGGATCTCGTGGATACAGAAAGTACGGCGGTGGAATTACGGTTTTGGCTCCGTATCTGATTGTTTGGGGGTACGTAGGTATATATAGGAGGAAGGAGTACGTCGGTGGAGCAACATGGGGCCCACGAGGGTGGAGGGCGCGCCTGGTGGGGGTGGGCGCGCCCCCTACCTCGTGCCCTCCTGTTTTCTTTCTTGACGTAGGGTCCAAGTCTCCCGGATCACAATCTTCCTAAAAATCACGTTCCCGAAGGTTTCATTCCGTTTGGACTCCGTTTGGACTCCGTTTGATATTCCTTTTCTTCGAAACCCTAAAACAGGCAAAAAACAACAATTCTGGGCTGGGCCTCCGGTTAATAGGTTAGTCCCAAAAATAATATAAAAGTGGATAATAAAGCCCAATAATGTCCAAAACAGTAGATAATATAGCATGGAGCAATCAAAAATTATAGATATGTTGGAGACGTATCAAGCATCCCCAAGCTTAATTCCTGCTCGTCCTCGAGTAGGTAAATGATAAAAACATAATTTTTGATGCGGAGTGCTACTTGGCATAATTTTAATGTAATTCTTCTTAATTGTGGTATGAATATTCAGATTCGAAAGATTCAAGACAAAAGTTCATATTGATATAAAATAATAATACTTCAAGCATACTAAGAAAGCAATTATGTCTTCTCAAAATAACATGGCTAAAGAAAGTTATCCCTACAAAATCAAATAGTCTGGCTATGCTCTATCTTCACAACACAAAATATTTAAATCATGCACAACCCCGATGACAAGCCAAGCAATTGTTTCATACTTTTGACGTTCTCAAAACCTTTTCGACTTTCACGCAATACATGAGCATGAGCCATGGATATAGCACTATAGGTGGAATAGAGTGGTGGTTGTGGAGAAGAAAAAAAGGGAGAATATAGTCTCACATCAACTAGGCGTATCAACAGGCTATGGAGATACCCATCAATAGATATCAATGTGAGTGAGTAGGGATTGCCACGCAACGGATGCACTAGAGCTATAAGTATATGAAAGCTCAAAAAGAAACTAAGTGGGTGTGCATCCAACTTCCTTGCTCATGAAGACCTAGGGCAATTTGAGGAAGCCCATCATTGGAATATACAAGCCAAGTTCTATAATGAAAGATTCCCACTAGTATATGAAAGTGATAACATGAGAGACTCTCTACTATGAAGATCATGGTGCTACTTTGAAGCACAAGTGTGGTAAAAGGATAGTAACATTGTTCCTTCTCTCTGTTTCTCTCTTTTTTTATTTAGGCCTTTTCTATTTTTTATGGCCTCTTTTCTTTCTCTTTTTTGGGGGCTTCTTTGGCCTCTTTTATTTATTTTTCGTCCGGAGTCTCATCCCGACTTGTGGGGGAATCATAGTCTCCATCATCCTTTCCTCGCTGGGACAATGCTCTAATAATGATGATCATCACACTTTTATTTTTCTTACAACTCAACAATTACAACTCGATACTTAGAACAAAATATGACTCTATGTGAATGCCTCTGGCGGTGTACCGGGATATGCAATGACTGATGAGTGACATGTATGAAAGAATTATGAATGGTGGCTTTGCCACAAATACGATGTCAACTACATGACCATGCTAAGCAATATGACAATGATGGAGTGTGTCATAATAAATGGAACGATGGAAAGTTGCATGGCAATATATCTCGGAATGGCTATGGAAATGCCATAACAGGTAAGTATGGTGGCTGTTTTGAGGAGGGTATATGGTGGGTGTATGATACCGGCGAAAGGTGCGCGGTATTAGAGAGGCTAGCAAAGGTGGAAGGGTGAGAGTGCGTATAATCAATGGACTCAACATTAGTCATAAAGAACTCATATAATTATTGCAAAAATCTACAAGTTATCAAAGCAAAGTATTATGCGCATGCTCCTAGGGGGATAGATTGGTAGGAAAAGACCATCGCTCGTCCCCGACCGCCACTCATAAGGAAGACAATCAATAAATAAATCATGCTCCGACTTCATCACATAACGGTTCACCATACGTGCATGCTACGGGAATCACAAACTTCAACACAAGTATTTCTCAAATTCACAACTACTCAACTAGCACAACTTTAATATCACCATATCTATATCTCAAAACAATTATCAAGTATCAAACTTATCATAGTATTCAACACACTCATAAGAAAGGTTTATTATTAATCTTGTATACCAAGCATATTAAGATTTTAAGAAAATTACCATGCTATTTAAGACTCTAAAAATAATCTAAGTGAAGCATGAGAGATCAATAGTTTCTATAAAACAAATCCACCACCGTGCTCTAAAAGATATAAGTGAAGTACTAGAGCAAAATTATATAACTCAAAAGATATAAGCGAAGCACATAGAGTATTCTAACAAATTCCAAATCATGTATGGCTCTCTCAAAAGGTGTGTACAGAAAGGATGATTGTGGTAAACTAACAAGCAAAGACTCAAATCATACGAGACGCTCCAAGAAAAACACATATCATGTGGTAAATAAAAATATAGCTCCAAGTAAAGTTACCGATAGAAGTAGACGAAAGAGGGGATGCCTTCCGGGGCATCCCCAAGATTTGGCTTTTAGGTGTCCTTAGATTATCTTGGGGGTTCCATAGTCATCCCCAAGCTTAGGCTCTTGCCACTCCTTGTTCCATAATCCATCAAATCTTTACCCAAAACTTGAAAACTTCACAACACAAAACTTAAAGTAGAAAATCTCGTGAGCTCCGTTAGCGAAAGAAAATAAAAGATCACTTCAAGGTACTGTAATGAAATCATTATTTATTTATATTGGTGTTATAACTACTGTATTCCAACTTCTCTATGGTTTATAAACTATTTTACTAGCCATAGATTCATCAAAATAAGCAAACAACACACGAAAAACAGAATCTGTCAAAAACAGAACAGTCTGTAGTAATCTGTAGCTAGCGCAAGATCTGGAACCCCAAAAATTCTAAAATAAATTGCTGGACGTGAGGAATTTATCTATTAATCATCTACAAAAAGAATTAACTAAATATCACTCTCCAAATAAAAATGACAGCAGTTCTCGTGAGCGCTAAAGTTTCTGTTTTTTACAGCAAGTTCAACAGGACTTTCCCCAAGTCTTCCCAACGGTTCTACTTGGCACAAACACTAATTAAACACAAAAAACACAACCAAAACAGAGTCTAGATAAATTATTTATTAATAAACAGGAGAAAAAATCAAGTAATAAAAATAAAATTGGGTTGCCTCCCAACAAGCGCTATCGTTTAATGCCCCTAGCTAGGCATAACACGCAAGAATAGATCTAGGTATTGCCATCTTTGGTGGGAAATTCTTCAATGGGGCATCTACCATCTTTAGGAATTTATTTATTTTTATTGATTATCAAACTTTTAGGCACAAGATCGAAAAATTCATTTGTAACAAATGGTTCCTTAATGATAGCAAAAAGATTGGGATGAACACTTATAGATTTGAGATCCGCATTTTCCTTACTAGATGATTCACCCATATTTTTAGGAATGTACATAAGCTTGGCAAATTTAGTGGAAGGACTTGGAGTATTATTTACGGAAGAAAAAGTGGTTCCCAAGTTGGTAATAATATTCTCAAGTTTATCGATCCTAACGGAATCCTGATTTATTTTCTCATTAACTATGGGTTCCTTTTCTTTAATATCTTTCAAAGTAACTCCTACTTTAGATCCATATTGAGAGATTCGGCTGTGGATCTTTTTATCCAAATTTTCAATTAACTCTACAGTAGCAACCTTATTTTCAATAATCTCAAGCCTTTGCATTACATGCTCCAAAGTTAATATAGTTCCATTAACCAAGAGAGAGGGTGAGCCAAATAAATCTAACATAGCATTATAAGAATCAAAAGTATGGCTACCCAAAAAGTCCCCTCTGGTAATAGTATCAAGAACATAACGGTGCCAAGGAGTAATGCCTACATAAAAATAGCGAAGGAGAATGGTAGTAGATTGCTTCCTAGTAGATTTATTTTGAGCATTGCAAATTCTATACCAAGCATCTTTTAGATTTTCATCCTCCCTTTGCTTAAAATTTAGAATTTCATTCTCGGGAGACAACGGAGAAGATAACGGACTAGCCATAACGACAAGCAAATAGACTAACACACAAGCAAACAGAAAGCAAGCGAGCAAAAAGAGGCAAATAGAGAGGGAGAAGGAGGATAGAAAGAGAGAGAGGGCGAATAAAACGGCAAGGGTGAAGTGGGGGAGAGGAAAATGAGAGGCAAATGGAAAATAATGTAATGCGGGAGATAAGGGTATGTGATGGGTACTTGGTATGTTGACTTTTGCGTAGACCTCCCCGGCAACGGCGCCAGAAATCCTTCTTGCTACCTCTTTTAGCACTGCGTTGGTTTTCCCCGAAGAGGAAGGGATGATGCAGCAAAGTAGCGTAAGTATTTCCCTCAATTTCAAGAACCAAGGTATCAATCCAGTAGGAGGCTACGCGCGAGTCCCTCGCACCTGCACAAAACAAATAAATCCTCGCAACCAACGCAAATAGGGGTTGTCAATCCTTATAGGGCCACTTACGAGAGTGAGATATGATAGATATGATCAGACAATATTTTTGGTATTTTTATGATAAAAGATGCAAAGTAAAATAAAGGCAAAGTAAATATCAAAGGAAATAACTAAGTAGTAGGAGATCAATATGATAAAGATAGACCCGGGGGCCATAGGTTTCACTAGTGGCTTCTCTCGAGAGCATAAGTATTCTATGGTGGGTGAACAAATTACTGTTGAGCAATTGACATAATTGAGCATAGTTATGAGAATATCTAGGTATGATCATGTATATAGGCATCACGTCCGAGACAAGTAGACCGACTCCTGCCTGCATCTACTACTATTACTCCAGTCATCGACCGCTATCCAGCATGCATCTAGAGTATTAAGTTAAAAACAGAGTAACGCCTTAAGCAAGATGATATGATGTAGAGGGATAGACTCATGCAATATGAAGAAAACCCCATCTTGTTATCCTGGATGGCAACAATACAATACATGCCTTGCTGCCCTTACTGTCACCGGGAAAGGACACCGCAAGATTGAACCCAAAGCTAAGCACTTCTCCCATTGCAAGAAAGATCAATCTAGTAGGCCAAACCAAACTGATAATTAGAAGAGACTTGCAAAGATAACCAATCATACATAAAAGAATTCAGAGAAGATTCAAATATTATTCATAGATAGACTTGATCATAAACCCACAATTCATCGATCTCAATAAACACACCGCAAAAAGAAGATTACATCGAATAGATCTCCACAAGAGAGGGGGACAACATTGTATTGAGATCCAAAAAGAGAGAATAAGCCATCTAGCTACTAACTATGGACCCATAGGTTTGAGGTAAACTACTCACACTTCATCAGAGAGGCTATGGTGTTGATGTAGAAGCCCTCCATGATCGATGCCCCCTCCGGCGGAGCTCCGGAACAGGCCCCAAGATGGGATCTCGTGGATACAGAAAGTTACGGCGGTGGAATTAGGGTTTTGGGTCCGTATCTGATCGTTTGGGGGTACGTAGGTATATATAGGAGGAAGGAGTACGTCGGTGGAGCAACAGGGGGCCCACGAGGGTGGAGGGCGCGCCTGGTGGGGGTGGGCGTGCCCCCTACCTCGTGCCCTCCTGTTTTCTTTCTTGACGTAAGGTCCAAGTCTCCCGAATCATAATCTTCCTAAAAATCACGTTCCCGAAGGTTTCATTCCGTTTGGACTACGTTTGATATTCCTTTTCTTCGAAACCCTAAAACAGGCAAAAAAACAGCAATTCTGGGCTGGGCCTCCGGTTAATAGGTTAGTCCCAAAAATAATATAAAAGTGGATAATAAAGCCCAATAATGTCCAAAACAGTAGATAATATAGCATGGAGCAATCAAAAATTATATATACATTAGAGACGTATCACTTTCCTTAATGGAAATTGGAATCTAATATTTCCTTCCTTCATATCAATAATTGCACCAATCGTTCTAAGGAAAGGTCTACCAAGAATAATAGGACATGAAGGATTGCAATCTATGTCAAGAACAATAAAATCTACGGGCACATAATTCCTATTTGCAACAATAAGAACATCATTAATTCTTCCCATAGGTTTCTTAATAGTGGAATCTGCAAGGTGCAAGTTTAGAGAGCAATCATCAAAATCACGGAAACCTAACAAATCACACAATGTCTTTGGAATCGTGGAAACACTAGGACCCAAATCACATAAAGCATAGCATTAATGATCTTTAATTTTAATTTTAATAGTTGGTTCCCACTCATCATAGAGTTTTCTAGGGATAGAAACTTCCAATTCAAGTTTTTCTTCATAAGATTGCATCAAGGCATCAACGATATGTTTAGTAAACGCTTTATTTTGACTATAAGCGTGAGGAGAATTTAGCACGGATTGCAACAAGGAAATACAATTAATCAAAGAGCAATTTTCATAGTTAAATTCCTTGAAATCCATAATGGTGGGTTTAGCAACATCTAGGGTTTTAATTTCTTCAATCCCACTTTTATCAATTTTTGCATCAAGATCAAAAAATTCCGAATTCTTGGAACGCCTTCTAGGTAAAGGTGGATCATATTCAGTCCCATCATTATCAAGATTCATATTGCAAAACAAAGATTTAGTAGGGGACACATCAATAACTTTTAGATCTTCATCTTTATTTTCATAGCAATCTGGTTTAGCGGCCATCCTATTAACTAAGGTAGCCTGCCTATCCGAAATTTTAGCAGTCAATTTCTCAAGACGAGCAATCTGGGATCTTAAACCATCGAATTCTTTAGACATATCATCAAGCTCTTTATCCATAAAACTCATAAAACTTTTCTGTTCCTTAAGCTCGTTTCTGAAGAAACTATTATGTTCAAATTGCAAAACCATAAAACTCCTGACATTACTTTCGATCTCTTCTAACCTTTTAAGGTGAAGATCACCAAATTTATGTAGAGCCATAGTGGCAAGAAAGCAAACTAACACACAAGCAAACAAAAAGCAAGCGGGCAAAAAGAGGCAAATAGAGAAAGAGAGGGTGGATAGAGAGAGAGAGGGCGAATAAAACGGCAAGGGTGAAGTGGGGGAGAGGAAAACGAGAGGCAAATGGCAAATAATGTAATGCGGGAGATAAGGGTATGTGATGGGTACTTGGTATATTGACTTTAGCGTAGACCTCATCGGCAACGGCGCCAGAAATCCTTCTTGCTATCTCTTGAGCACTGCGTTGGTTTTCCCTGAAGAGGAAGGGATGATGCAGCAAAGTAGCGTAAGTATTTCCCTCAGTTTTTGAGAACTAAGGTATCAATCCAGTAGGAGGCTACGCGTGAGTCCCTTGCACCTGCACAAAACAAATAAATCCTCGCAACCAATGCGATAAGGGGTTGTCAATCCCTACACGGCCACTTACGGGAGTGAGATCTGATAGATATGATAAGATAATACTTTTGGTATTTTTGTGATAAAGAAGAAAAGTAAAATAAAGGCAAAGTAAAAGCAAAGGAAATAACTAAGTATTGGGAGATTAATATGATGAAGATAGACCCGGGGGCCATACGTTCACTAGTGGCTTCTCTCGAGAGCATAAGTATTCTACAGTGGGTGAACAAATTACTGTTGAGAAATTAGTAGATAATATAGCCCAATAATGTCCAAAATAGTAGATAATATAGCATGGAGCAATCAAAAATTATAGATACGTTGGAGACGTATCACCCATTAACATCCAAAACAGATAATATAATAGCATGGAACAATAAAAAATTATAGATACGTTGGAGACGTATCAAGCATCCCCAAGCTTAATTCATGCTCGTCCTCGAGTAGGTAAATGATAAAAACGGAATTTTTGGTGTGGAATGCTTCCTAACATATTTCTCAATGTAATTTTTCTTTATTGTGGCATGAATGTGTTGGGGAACGTTGCAGAAAACAAAAATTTTCCTACGGTTTCACCAAGATCCGTCTATGAGTTCATCTAGCAACGAGTAATCGGATGCATCTACATACCTTTGTAGATCGCGAGCGGAAGCGTTCAAAGAACGGGGATGAGGTAGACGTACACGACGTGATCCAAATCACCGGAGATCCTAGCACCGAACGGACGGCACCTCCGCGTTCAACACACGTACGGTCAGCGTAACGTCTCCTTCTTCTTGATCCAGCAAGGGGGAAGGAGAGGTTGAGGAAGATGGCTCCAGCAGCAGCACGACGGCGTGGTGATGATGGAGCTGCAGTACTCCATCAGGGCTTCGCCAAGCACTATGGAGGAGGAGGAGGTGTTGGAGAGGGAGAAGGAGGCAACCAAAGGCGTGGCTCAAAAAAGCCCTCCTTCCCCACTATATATAGGAGGGCCTAGGGGGGGCGCCGGCCCTAGGAGATCCAATCTCCTAGGGGGGGCGGCGGCCAAGGGAGGTTTCCCTCCCCCCCAAGGCACCTAAGGGGTGCCTTCCACTTGTGGGACTCTTCCCCTTTTGAAACCCTAGGCGCATGGGCCTCTTGGGGCTGGTGCCCTTGGCCCATGTAGGACAAGGCGCACCCCCTACAGCCCATGTGCCCCCCTGGGACAGGTGGCCCCACCCGGTGGACCCCCGGGACCCTTCTGGTGGTCCTGGTACAATACTGATTACCCCGAAACTTGTCCCGATGGCCGAAACAGGACTTCCCATATATAAATCTTTACCTCCGGACCATTCCGGAACTCCTCGTGACGTTCGGGATCTTATCCGGGACTCCGAACAACATTCGGGTTACTGCATATACATATCCCTACAACCCTAGCGTCACCGAACCTTAAGTGTGTAGACCCTACGGGTTTGGGAGACATGTAGACATGACCGAGATCGCTCTCCGGTCAATAACCAACAGCGGGATCTGGATACCCATGTTGGCTCCCACATGCTCCTCGATGATCTCATCGGATGAACCACGATGTCGCGGATTCAAGCAACCCCGTATACAATTCCCTTTGTCAATCGGTATGTTACTTGCCCGAGATTCGATCGTCGGTATCCCAATACCTCGTTCAATCTCGTTACCGGCAAGTCACTTTACTCGTACCGTAATGCATGATCCCGTGACCAGACATTTGGTCACTTTGAGCTCATTATGATGATGCATTACCGAGTGGGCCCAGTGATACCTCTCCGTCATACGGAGTGACAAATCCCAGTCTTGATCCATGTCAACCCAACAAACACTTTTGGAGATACCCGTAGTATACCTTTATAGTCACCCAGTTACGTTGTGACGTTTGGTACACCCAAAGCACTCCTACAGTATCCGGGAGTTACACGATCTCATGGTCTAAGGAAAAGATACTTGACATTGGAAAACTCTAGCAAACGAACTATACGATCTTATGCTATGTTTAGGATTGGGTCTTGTCCATCACATCATTCTCCTAATGATGTGATCCCGTTATCAATGGCATCCAATGTCCATAGTCAGGAAACCATGACTATCTGTTGATCAACGAGCTAGTCAACTAGAGGCTTACTAGGGACATGTTGGTGTCTATTATTCACACATGTATTACGATTTCCGGATAACACAATTATAGCATGAATAAAGACAATTATCATGAACAAGGAACTATAATAATAATGCTTTTATTATTGCCTCTAGGGCATATTTCCAACAGAATGTTCAGATCCAAAAGATTTAAGATAAAAGTTTAATATTAACATAGGAATAATAATACTTCAAGCATACTAACTAAGCAATCATGTCTTCTCAAAATAACATGGCCAAAGAAAGTTATCCCTACAAAATCATATAGTCTGGCTATGCTCTATCTTCATCACACCAAATATTAAATCATGCACAACCCCGATGACAAGCCAAGCAATTGTTTCATACTTTTGATGTTCTCAAACTTTTTCAATTTTCACGCAATATATGAGCGCGAGCCATGGATATAGCACTATGGTGGAATAGAATGCTGGTTGTGGGGAAGACAAAAAGGAGAAGATAGTATCACATCAACTAGGCGTATCAACGGGCTATGGAGATGCCCATTAATAGATATCAATGTGAGTGAGTAGGCATTTCCATGCAACGGATGCACTAGAGCTATAAGTTTATGAAAGCTCAACAAAAGAAACTAAGTGGGTGTGCATCCAACTTGCTTGCTCATGAAGACCTAGGGCAATTTGAGGAAGCCCATCATTGGAATATACAAGCCAAGTTCTATAATGTAAAATTCCCACTAGTTTATGAAAGTGACAACATAGGAGACTCTCTATCATGAAGATCATGGTGCTACTTTGAAGCACAAGTGTGGTAAAAGTATAGTAACATTGTCCCTTCTCTCTTTTTCTCTCATTTTTTTTGGGCCTACTTTTTTTTTCTTTTGGCCTCTTTTCTTTTTTTCATCTGGAGTCTCATCCCGACTTGTGGGGGAATCATAGTCTCCATCATCCTTTCCTCACTGGGACAATGCTCTAATAATGATGATCATCGCACTTCTCTTTACTTACAACTCAAGAATTAGAACAAAATATGACCCTATGTGAATGCCTCCGGTGGTGTACCGGGATATGCAATGAATCAAGAGTGACATGTATGAAAGAATTATGAAAGGTGGCTTTGCCACAAATACGATGTCAACTATATGATCTTGCAAAGCAATATGACAATGATGAAGCGTGTCATAATAAGGGAACGGTGGAAATTTGCATGGCAATATATCTCGAAATGGCTATGGAAATGCCATGATAGGTAGGTATGGTGGCTGTTTTGAGGAAGGTATATGGTGGGTTTATGGTACCAGCGAAAGTTGCGCAGTACTAGAGAGGCTAGCAATGGTGGAAGGGTGAGGGTGCATATAATCCATGGACTCAACATCAGTCATAAAGAACTCACATACTTATTGCAAAAATCTATTAGTTCTCGAAACAAAGTACTACGTGCATGCTCCTAGGGGGATAGATTGGTAGGAAAATACCATCGCTCGTCCCCGACTGCCACTCATAAGGAAGGCAATCAATAAATAAATCATGCTCCGACTTCATCACATAACGGTTCACCATACGTGCATGCTATGGGAATCACAAACTCCAACACAAGTATTTCTCAAATTCACAACTACTCAACTAGCATGACTCTAATATCACCATCTCCATATCTCAAAACAATTATCAAGTATCAAACTTCTCACAGTATTCAATGCACTTATATGAAAGTTTTTGTTATGCCTAAAAGAAAATTGCCATGTTGTTCTAAAGGAATCTCAAAATAATATAAGTGAAGCATGAGAGATCAATTATTTCTGTAAAATAAAACCACCACCGTGCTCTAAAAGATATAAGTGAAGCACTAGAGCAAAAACTATATAGCTCAAAAGATATAAGTGAAGCACATAGAGTATTCTAATAAATTCCAACATGGGTGTCTCTCTCAAAAGGTGTGTACAGTAAGGATGACTGTGGTAAACTAAAAAGCAAAGACTCAAATCATACAAGATGCTCCAAGCATAACACATATCATGTGGTGAATGAAAATATAGCTCCAAGTAAAGTTACCGCTGAACGAAGACAAAAGAGGGGATGCCTTCCGGGGCATCCCCAAGCCTAGGATTTTTGGTGTCCTTGGATTTACCTTGGGGTGCCTTGGGCATCCCCAAGCTTAGGCTCTTGCCACTTGTTGTTCCATAATCCATCAAATCTTTACCCAAAACTTGAAAACTTCACAACACAAAACTTAACAGAAAATCTCGTGAGCTTCGTTAGCGAAAGAAAACAAAACATCACTTCAAGGTACTGTAATTAACTCATTCTTTATTTATATTGGTGTTAAACCTACTGTATTCCAACTTCTCTATGTTTTATAAACTCTATTACTAGCCATAGATTCATCAAAATAAGCAAACAACACACAAAAAACAGAATCTGTCAAAAACAGAACAATCAGTAGTAATATGTAACTAACACAAACTTCTGGAACCCCAAAATTCTGAAATAAATTTCTGGACGTGAGTAATTTATCTATTAATCATCTGCAAAAATAATTAACTAAATAGCACTCTCCAATCAAAAAGGCAGCAAATCTCATGAGCGCTAAAGTTTCTGTTTTTACAGCAAGATCAAAAAGACTTTCCCCAAGTCTTCCCAACGGTTCTACTTGGAACAAACAATAATTAAACACAAAAAACACAAAAAAAACAGAGGCTAGATAAATTATTTATTACTAAACAGGAACAAAAATCAAGGAATAAAAATAAAATTGGGTTGCCTCCCAAGAAGCGCTATCGTTTAACGCCCCTAGCTAGGCATAAATGCGAAGATAGATCTAGGTATTGCCATCTTTGGTAGGCAATCCATAAGTGGCCCTCATAATAGATTCATATGGTAATTTAATTTTATTTCTAGGGAAGTGTTACATGCCTTTCCTTAACGGAAATTGGAATCTAATATTCCCTTCCTTCATATCAATAATTGCACCAATCGTTCTAAGGAAAGGTCTACCAAGAATAATAGGACATGAAGGATTGCAATCTATATCAAGAACAATGAAATCTACGGGCACATAATTACTATTTGCAACAATAAGAACATCATTAATTTTTCCCATAGGTTTCTTAATGGTGGAATCCGCAAGGTGCAAGTTTAAAGAACAATCATCAAATCACACAAAGTTTTTGGGATCGTGGAAACACTAGCACCCAAATCACACAAAGCATAGCATTCATGATTTTTAGTTTTAATTTTAATTGTAGGTTCCCACTCATCATAAAGTTTTCTAGGGATAGAAACTTCCAACTCAAGTTTTTCTTCATAAGATTGCATCAAAGCATCAACGATATGTTTAGTAAAAGCTTTATTTTGACTATAAGCATGAGGAGAATTTAGCACTGATTGCAACAAGGAAATACAATCTATCAAAGAGCAATTATCATAATTAAATTCCTTGAAATCCAAGATAGTGGGTTCATTGCTAAATTCCAATTTTAACAATTTTTGCATCAAGATCTAAAAACTCCAAATCACTGGGATGCCTTCTAACTAAAGTTTACTCATCTCCAGTCCCATCTTTATCAAGATTCATATTGCAAAACAAAGATTTAATAGGGGACACATCAATCACTTTTAGATCTTCATCTTTATTATCATGAAAACTAGAAGAACACTCCTTCACAAAGCAATCTTTCTTAGCACGCATCCTAGCGGTTCTTTCTTGCACTTATTCCACGAATCAATACTATTTTTAGGCAAAGATGAAAACCAAGCTTTAGCACGATCTCTAAGCGAAAACGGAAATAACTTAAGTTTAACAATATCATTATCCACATCTTTCTTCTTTTGCATATCACACAATCAACAAAGTTGTTTATATGGGTAGCGGCATCTTCACTAGGAAGGCCAGAAAACGGATCTTTCATGACAAGATTCAGCAAGGCAGTATTAATCTCACAAGATTCAGCATCGGTAAGAGGAGCAATCGGAGTGCTAATAAAATCATTATTGTTGGTATCAACAAAGTCACACAATTTAGTATTATCTTGAGCCATCGTGACAAGCAAGCAATCCAACACACAAGCAAACAAGAAACAGGCAAAAGAGGCAAATTGAAAAACAGAATGGGAACAGAAAAAGAGGGTGAATAAAACGGCATGGGTGAAGTGGGGGAGAGAAAAACGAGAGGCAAATGGCAAATAATGTAATGCGAAGGATAAGAGTTGTGATGGGTACTTGGTATGTCTTGACTTGGCGTAGCTCTCCCCAGCAACAGCGCCAGAAATCCTTCTTGCTACCTCTTGAGCACTGCCTTGGTTTTCCCTTGAAGAGGAAAGGGTGATGTAGTAAAGCAGCATAAGTATTTCCCTCAGTTTTTGAGAACCAAGGTATCAATCCAGTAGGAGACCACGCGCGAGTCACCTCATACCTACGCAAACAAATAAGAACCTCGCAACCAATGCGATAAAGGGGTTGTCAATATAAAATAGATTGAAAACATATATGATGGAGAGTAGACCCAGGGGCCATAGGTTTCACTAGTGGCTTCTCTCAAGAGCATCAGTATTACGGTGGGTGAACAAATTCCTATCGACCAATTGATAGAAAAGCAAATAATTATGAGAATATCTAGGCATGATCATGTATATAGGCATCACGTCCGTAACAAGTAGACCGACTCCTGCCTGCATCTACTACTATTACTCCACACATCGACCGCTATCCAGCATGCATCTAGAGTATTAAGTTCATAAGAACAGAGTAACGCCTTAAGCAAGATGAAATGATGTAGAGGGATAAACTCATGCAATATGATGTAAACACCATCATTTTATCCTCGATGGCAACAATACAATACGTGTTGTTTCCCTTTCTGTCACTGGGATCGAGCACCGCAAGATTGAACCCAAAGCTAAGCACTTCTCCCATTGTAAGAAAGATCAATCTAGTAGGCCAAACCAAACTGGTAATTCGAAGAGACTTGCAAAGATAAACCAATCATACATAAAAGAATTCAGATAAGATTCAAATATTGTTCATAGATAAACTTGATCATAAACCCACAATTCATCGGATCTCAACAAACACACTGCAAAAGAAGATTACATCGAATAGATCTCCAAGAGAATCGAGGAGAACTTTGTATTGAGATCCAAAGAGAGAGAAGAAGCCATCTAGCTACTAGCTATGGACCCGAAGGTCTGAAGTAAACTACTCACACATTATCGGAGGGGCCATGGAGTTGATGTAGAGGCCCTCCGTGATCAATGCCCCCTCCGACGGAGCTCCGGAAAAGGCCCCAAGATGGGATCTCTTGGGTACAGAAGGTTGCGGCAGTGGAAATAGGGTTTCGTGGTGCTCCTAGATGTTTGCGGGGTATATGGATATATATATAGGAGGAAGAAGTAGGTCGGTGGAGCAACAAGGGGCCCACGAGGGTGGAGGGCGCTCCCAGGGGGTAGGCGCGCCCCCTGCCTTGTGAGCTCCTCGATTGTTTCTTGGCGTCCACTCCAAGTCTCCTGGATCACATTTGTTCCAAAAATAATGCTCCCGAAGGTTTCATTCCGTTTGGACTCCGTTTGACATTCCTTTTCTGCGAAACACTAAAATAGGCAAAAAAACAACAATTTGGGCTGGGCCTCCGGTTAATAGGTTAGTCCCAAAAATAATATAAAAGTGTAAAATATAGCCCATTAACATCCAAAACAGATAATATAATAGCATGGAACAATCAAAAATTATAGATACGTTGGAGACGTATCAAGCAACTCCGTGAACAACAACACCACAGCGCCATCACTTGCTCACGCAACCGAGCCTCCTTTCACAGTCGCTCCCGCTCATAGCAGCCCGTCCTCAGTCTCTGGCGCGCTAGGTGGGCCTTCGTCTTTGGCTGAGTGGCGGACGACGTGATGAAGGGGGTGCAATAGTACTGGCTCATGTAATTGGTCCTGTAGAATAGAAAATGGATGATGAGACGGAGGTCGACCCAATGGGTTTCCTCAATACAAATGCGTATGAGTGTGACTTAGATATGATGAGTCAACCATATGATGAATCGGGCTATGAGCATGCTAATGAGGATATGGATGATTTGCCCGAGCCGGAAGGTTGTAGCAGGGATTGCAAAAAGTCTCTCTTCATGAAATCCTCACAGGACACGCCTGAAGATGCCGCCTCAACATAGGTTCAACTAGCCGGGGGATCGTACAGTGCTTAGCCCACGAACACTGGGGCAAGGGTTAAGGAAGGGTCTGGAAGGTGTGCCCAAGAAAAAGGAGAGGAAGAGATCGGGGAAGATAGCTGCCTCCAAACAAGCCAGAGCACATAGCATCCAGACGATGGATTCTGAAGAGCGTGTACTCGTGAAAGGTGCGGCCATGTTCCATCTCACGGGCGAACCGATGCTACCGCCGAAACCACTGGAGGCACTATCAGGGGATCGAAGGAGACTGCATGACCATGTGCTGTCGACTGAGAAAATCCTACTAGCCTCGAAGGATCCAGGATATCCGAAATACGCGGCTTGTGTGCCTGAGGGGAAGTGCTACGTCGACAAACGGCCCACGAAGGTGTTCTTCCTACGGTTTGACCATATCTTTGACTGTTTCTGACAAGCCGGCTCGATTTTAGAATCATCCGCCTTTTTGCGCTACATATGAGCTCCGTCATGAAGAGAGAAGAAGTCTCGCAAATCCGTGTGGCGGATCCGTACTACATGCACGAGTCTTTCTTGAGTCTCGGTGACTTTGAGCGTGAAACTGCTAGGGACTACCTCCAAAACTTCATGGTACAGAATAAGGACCAGGAAATTGTCCTCCTGCCTTATCATCCAAAGTAAGTCAGTTCTGGACAACCCTCTCGTACATTTCAATCATTCCTTCTCACTCATATGGAGAATAATTTGATGTGTCTTTCCCCCGCAGCAATGGGCGCGCCGTCCTTATCGTTCTTTACCCGCGAGTCACCCACGCCGTGTATTTTGACCCTTCCAGAGACTACGAGAAGAAGGACTACACCCACATAATGAATATTCTAGATGATGCTCTCCAAGGCTTCAACATTAGAGGTGGCCACATGCAGATCAGGAAAGAAAGGAACAAGAAGATGGGTTTCGCGCATAAAACTAACTTTTGCTGCATCCATGTCCCAAAACCAAGCAAGATAGATGGATTCTACATCCTCCATCTCATGATTGAGTTCAACACGGATCACCAAAAGCTTCGTATGACAACCAGAAACGATGATAATATCCGCAAGTGGGTAGAATCTCATGGAGAAGCGGATTATAAACTTAGAGATGACTTCTTTCGCATCCAAAGGGACATTGCAACGATCATCATGAAAGAAGTCGTCGATGAGAAGGGGATGTTCCACCACGGCCCTATATCACGAGCTAACGTCCGAACTCGCATAGGCATGCAACGTCATGACCTCACACCGTTCAAGAAGCTAGGGTCCATCCTCGATGCTATGGAAGGATGGAACTTCTAGTGATTTATGATGCCGATGATGATGATATGTGTCGGTTGAACTTGTATACTTTCTGTAGCGATGAAACTTTGTGATGTCCACGGTCCCTGCCGAACTTGCGTAACGCTACTTTGTTAGTTTTGGTATGATGACCTACGTACCTGTAGTTAATTAGTTTGTGTACTGTATGTTGCATCTAGTTGCTAACCCTTTCTTTTTCGTGTTGCTCTAGTATATTTTGTTGCATATGATTGTACATCCTCTTGATGAAGTTGCATCTCTAACAGGTACCTAGTTTCTTGATGGCGAGATGGCAGTGCTATGTCGTGTACAAAGGGAAGGTTTCGGGGGTGTACAACGAGTGGCCTGAGTGTCAGGCGCAAGTGAATGGGGTCTCGGGCGCCATCCATAAAGGCTTCAAAACCAGACAAGAAGGAGAAGCTAGTTACTTGAGGTTCACGCTAGCGCAAGACAGGATTCGTAACCGCCGCCTCATGTACTGCATAGTTCTACTCTCACTCATAGTGATAGCTCTTCTCGCGTATACCATTGTTTAGATGGATGACGTTGTAGTTGCAAATATTCGAGACTTGCATGTATCGCTATTTTTGAGATGATGACGAGATACCACTTTGTGTTGGATGATGATTATGATGAGACTATTTGTATGTATATGCTATGATTACATTTGTGGTCTCGCAGCCATTTGTATGTGTATCATGATGATATTTGTATCTGCTAAAGATTCTTGTATAAAGCCTGTTCAAATACAAAACAAATATGCAAAAAAAATCAAAAACTACTAAACTTAGCAGTAGCGAGTGGAGAAAAGTTAGCAGCAGCGTGACAGTAGCAGTAGCGCGTCCAGCCAAAGCGCGCTAGAGCTATTAGCAGTAGCGAGCTTCCACGCAGCACGCTGCTGCTACAGTTGTATAGCAGTAGAGTGGGCGTGCACGCGCTGCTGCTACGGTTAGGTGTAGCGCCTTATTAGTAGTGCCGGTCCCCGCGCTACTGATATACCTAGAACCCACGCTGCTGCTAGGCTTTTCCCTAGTAGTGGAGATACCCAGATTCTATTATGATTGCAAATCTTCTTGTAGTTGAGTTGATGAGCCCTCTCATTTTGTTTTTTTATGAACTTGTCGTGGAAATATCACGGTAGATGTCCTAGTGTGAGGACTTAGTCATGAGGCCAACGCATCTATGTGGTAGCTTGAGAGGGGTTGAGCGGAATCGAGAGACGCAACACAAGACAAGGATTTAGACAGCTTCGGGCCCCGGGAAACATCATCCGGTAATAGCCCTACATGCTATCTTTGGCTAGATCTCATTATGATCATGAGAAAGTCGCCGTAAACCAGCTCTCCCAGTTAACCCTAACCCTTAAGATTGTCTCTTCTTACTTGTCCCTCTTTGGGGAGCCCTGCCCCTCCTTATATAAGTTGAAGGGGCAGGTTACATGTAGAGTCCAACTCGGACTTAAGACTTAACTATTATGACTTCTCTTCATGGGCTTCTTAACATCTTGGGCTTCATAACGTCTCGGGCTTCATAACCCCTGGCAACCCAGTTATCACTGTCTGTCAGTTTATGATTGTCTACCGGTTTATGATTGTCTGCTGAGTTATCATCTGACTTAACTCCTGTCGGGTTATCATCTGACTTAACTCCTGCCGGTTTACCATCTGACTTAACTCATGTCGGGTTATCAACCTGCCGGTTTATCGTCTGGGTTAACTGTCTGTCTTAACTGTTAGCCGGTTTACCAAGTCCCAGCTGGGTTACAACTCCGGCCGGATCATACCGCGGGGTATATCCCCGACATTAGCCCCCAGTTTAATTTGGATTTATCCATGTTAAACTGATCGTGATCATCCTTAAGTCCTTGTCACTTCCTTCTTCTATAAAATCTGGGTCAATAGGCCAGCTTCATAATTAATCTGATCTTCAGCCGGTTTAAGAATGTAGAACTTGCCGGTTTAAGAATGTAGAACTTTGCCGGTTTATCATTGCCGGTTTACAAATGTTGATGGCGCCGGTTCATAGTGGTAGTTAATATCAAGCTTGAAAATATACCTCTTATATGCCTATCATTTGTAGCCCCCAAGTCTTAAGAAGGTTGCATAGTAACAGCTTTAAGACCTGCTTCAATATAAATATCACAATCTTGAAGAAATCTGATTTGTTCATCCCAGTCATTAGTCATAAACTGAGTATTCCACATATGTAGCCCCCAAGTGCCGGGTTTTCATGCCTGCAGCAACCTGGGACATGTAATTGTCTGATGCCCATAAAAACTTCAACCAGTGTAGCCCCCAAGGGCCGGGTCATTATGCAATAAGGAGCAGGGACTTTATAGATATGATCATGTAGACTTGAACAGCAACGTGTAGCCCCCAAGGGCCGGCTCAGTAAGATAATATTGAGCTGGGACTTTATATATACTTCATTGAGAATATTATACGATGTAACCCCCATCATGGGGCTTGAACCCACGTCCACAAGTTTGAGAGCTTTGTGCTTTACCAACTAAGCAGTGGATCCTTCAATAATAGATGAAAATTTGTGTACCTTGAATTATTAACAGGAGCAATTGGTAGCCCCCAAGGGCCGGCTCATTATGATTGATGAGTCGGGTCTTCAATAAGTGAGCAAACAATGACTTTGCATTAGCCCCCAAGTATCATGGTGCATGCTTGCAGCGACATGAGACTTGTGTATTTGATGTAATCCCAACTTGAATAATGTAGCCCCCAAGTGCCGGGTCGTAAGCCCGCAGTGACTCGGGACTATTCCTTCAATTGTAGAATAAATCATATCCATTGATAATATGATAGCCATTGCGCTAAAGCGACTTTGAAAACCTTAATCATAATACTGGTTATTGATAACCATAATAAAATCCAGCCATGTTGGCTATTAAAGATTTGAATAAGTATAACCTGGTTTGAAAACCGATTCCTGCCATATAAGTCGGTATATCCATGCACATATGATACATGCTATGATGATATAATGATGATGCAACGTATGATGCAATATATGATGATGTATATGTATGATCAAGAGGGTTTAAGCTATGGTTCGGATACGACCAGAGCCCCCATGTAGTCATAATTGTGGCATTGCGCCGATCAAGAGGTGTAGCTATGGTTCGAATACGACCAAGCCCCCAAGTGATTTCTCTAGTGCCCTTATGCCTATCAAGAGGTGTAACTATGGTTCGAACCCATAGCCCCCAAGTGATTTCCCTGGTGGCCTTATGCCTATCAAGAGGTGTAGCTATGGTTCGGATACGACCAAGCCCCCAAGTGATTTCCCTGGTGCCCTTATGCTGATCAAGAGGGTATAAGCTATGGTTCGGATACGACCAGAGCCCCCAAGTGATTTCCCTGGTGGCCTTAAGCCTATCAAGAGGTGTGACTATGGTTCGAACATAGCCCCCAAGTGATATTGTGAGCTGTGCTCAAGGAATACCCATATTTGAGTTGTGCTGTGCAGCAGACTCTCCTTGGCCCCTTATGATAATACCGGCTTGATAGCCGGATTACAGAAATAACCAGAGTTGTGCTCTTATGATAATATTGGCTTGATAGCCGGATCAAGAGGTGTAACTATGGTTCGAATATGACCAAGCCCCCAAATGATACCGTGAGTTGTGCTCAAGGGATACTCATGTTTGAGTTGTGCTGTGCAGCAGACTCTCTTTGGTCCCCTTAATTTTTCCTGAGAACTCGAACTTGCGAGAGATTATTCTTTTGAACCGGAAATTCTTAAACCAGATACCGAGAGCTTCAAAGCTTTTCGGGAGATAGCTTTCCCTTGAGCCGGATTCTAAATCGGAAACCTTCTTTTTAAGCCGGAAATTTTCTGACGGCCTTTAAAATGGCACCAATATAGCGGTTTAAGGTCCTGCATTAAATAACTTTGCAAGACGGAGTAATTGCTTTTTTAAAGAAAGCAATATATAATATAAAAATATACTGGATGGATTTCACCTGATATGCTATCCCAGAAATTATCCGTCATGGAGTTGATGATCATCACGATGAAGCTGAGATCAATCACGGCCGAGCCAGCCACGGGAGCAGACAGATAAGTCGGTCGTGACATTGTAAGCCCGTGCGGACGGGGAGAGTCGACAACGACATTGTAAGGCAGAATGAGCGCTAGCGCAAAAATTTGCTCACACCCCTTTTGCGACACTTTTTCATAAGGCATAATGGTCCTACGAAAAAATATCATAGACCAAGTAATTGTTCCTTGATGAAAACAATGTGATAAATAAAATAAAATTTGAATGGATATCACCTGATTTATTTAGATGACGGAGGATCCGCGTCTATGAATAACCTCTGGTAATTTCAACGATGTTTTAGCCACTCTCTTCGTTAGAAGTAAAGCGGCACTGACAAGACTGTAGTGAAGGTGGAGGCTTTGAAGCGCCGGAATCAGGCAGCTTAAAACGGATCCTCCGGGTCATATTGACCCACCCCTTTTTTCTCTCTTTTTTTCAATCCAGCCCCCTACTTCTTTTTACACGGGCCAGTGACCCGGCATGGAGTCACATATGCTTTGGGGTGAAAAAAGAGCCACAACAAAAGTCTCTGAGACCGACGGCGTTGACTCGAAGGTGGAAGCTAGCGGGAGCGAGCCGGCACCCGCCAGAACGGTGCGGGCTGTGGCCACGGCGATCCAGAGGTGCGGGGCGGGCCTCGACAGCTGCGCGAGGCGGGGCGATTCCCCGGCTAAGGCGGACAGCAGAGGCGAGACCGAACGGGGACAGCCTTGGGCGAGGCGCAACGGCGGTTTAGACGGGCCGTGGCTCGTGAAGTAAGGTGGAGGCGCCTCGCGGATAAACTTGCAAGACGGCGGTTTGAGGAGGGGCTGGCGACTTGGCAAAAATTGAAGCGGCCGGTTCTTTGGTAACCCGTGACTCGAGGTCGAAGCAGCTCGGAGTCGAACAGGTCAGCGAAAACAGAGTGGTCTCGATGGTGACTCTGACGGGAAGCGAGGCGCGACGGTGACTTGGACGGGAGACCACGGTGGCCACTACGATCTGATAATGCTTGCCACCCGGCGAGCGGAGTTGACCCGGCGCGGCGGTTTAGCGTATTCAGAATTAGAGGCTTGCCGCGGCGGCAAGTGAGGTCGCAGGGCTTGAACCACAGTGGCAGTTGCAGAGGTGATCCGCCCAGGCGAGTGATGTAGGGTCGCAACGGAGGCGGCTCGCAATAGGTGATCCGGCGATGTGAGGCCGAGGCGGCACAGGGTACCGGTGTCCGCGGGAGAAGGGACTCAGCGCGGAGGGCGGCTGGAGTGTCCCGGGCCATTGAGCGAGGCCGGTTCAGCAGAGGTAAGCAGGGCAGAGTCTGGCGCAGTAAGCTGCGAGGCCGGTTCTGCACAGAGGAGGCCGGCTCGCGGACGGAGCCACGGGTCGTGACCCGGCGGTGCAGAAAGCGTGAAGCGGCGTAGAAGGCAATTAGGAGCGGTGATCCAGTCCGGGTGGTGGCTCAGGACAACGACTCAGCAAGGCCGGCGACTCAGCAGGCCGCGGGGGCACCAAGGTGCCCCGGTGGAGATGTGCGGCGGTAGCAAGGTAAACCGGCAGTGGCCGACTGCTGGCGTGACCCATACGGACGCGAGGTCGGCAAGGCCCACGCGGCTCGACACTGAACTAAGACCAGTGAGGCGGGTTATCGTGCAGTGGGAACAAATGCGAGTTTGGACGCAGCAGCAACTTGGCGGTTCATGGCAGCTCCGAATGGCGGTTTAAGGCCGCGGTGGCTCGGACAATGGCGGCACACCGCGTGCATGTTGAGGTTGGCCCTGCAAAGGGGTGACGGCGGCACGGAAGAAACGGAGCTGACCCGGCAATGGCCGGCGCCCGTTGACCCAGTAGTGGACGGACGGCTTTATGGAGCCGTTGGAGTAGTCCGACGCGGCTTGGCAGGAGCGACGCCCGAGGACGCTCCGGCAGGTGTTAAGAGGTGACCGGGCGGGTCAGAACAGCTGTGGCAGCTCGACAGGTAGCCGGTTCAATAACGGTGCCGCCCAGTCGGCTGTAGCCGTGGCCGCAGCGGACGGCTTCACTGGCAAGGGCCGACCGCAGAGAGGCACTGGGCCGTGGCAGAAACGGCAGCAGGATGCGAGGCCGCAGGTGTGGACGCGCGCCTGGGGAGGCGACTTAGGGCGCGCCGGGCAGAGCTGTCGAGGCACCGGAACGAGGCTCGTCGTGGGCGTCTCTGCGCGCAGCCATGGGCGGCGGAAACGGTCAGAGGCCAGCAGAGGCTTTACGCAGGAACAACTCGGTACACCGGCGAGCCCTATAAAAATATGTCAACTTATGACCTTCTGTCAATGACCCTGAAAAAATTGGTCATAAATCTATGACCATTTTAGACAAATTGGTTAAAAGCTGTTCGGGGGCTCCAAACCCTAAACTATTGCGACAATTTTGGCCAGAAAGATCGTAATTTTCTTACACGAAATGGCCATAAAGCAGACAGCACTAGTCCGCTGCCTTATTTCTAGCTGATCATGACCAATATAAATGGTCATAACCTTGTAAATTGTGGTGGATTGGTATGACTTGGCGCCACCTCATCAGTTTTGCCTATGTGTCATGTTCATGTGCCAATTTTTGCCCTAGGTTGTGAAGCACCCTATATTTCTGTCATTCCGAAAATTCCCAAAAGAATCTCATAAATTCTTTGGGTCATATCTTCGTCAAATATGTAAAAATACTTCCTTTCCTTGTTCAAAAATAATTCAACAATATTCATTTTCCTATTCTGTTCACAACATCATCTTATGAAGGAAGTGCTATTTATATATTCTTGATTGCCCTTGGAATTCTTGGGCACTCTTTCCTATCCAAATCATTGTCGCATGACAAAATTCAGCTCCATTTACCTAGCAAATCTTCCTCGGCAAATTTCTAAAGTTTTTGTCCACCTAGAAGCATTGTGAAGGAAGTACCTTTTTTATATATCCAAATGACATGAAATTTATACAGTTCCTTCATATGCCCAAATTATCACCCTCCTCCAAATTGCAGCTCAGTCAAATTATCTATGTGAGCCCAGGTTCAATTTATATTTTATGGCCAGATTGGCACGTTGCAAAGCAAGTGTTATCTAGACCCCTCCTATTACCCTCAAACTCTTTGGGCACTCTTCCATACCCAAATCATTGCCACATGATAATATTCAGCTCCATTTTCCTAGTAAATCTTTCTCAGGAAATTTTCAAAGTTTCTACCTCGAGAGAAGCTTTGTGAAGTAAGTACTATCTAGGCTTACCCAAATGATCTGAAAATCTACCAAGGAATAACCATACCTATATAACTTACCTACACCAAATTTGAGCTCATTTCATTCATCCAATTTCTCTCACTAGTTTTCCCAAGTTTCTGTCCATAGAAGAGCATTGTGAAGGAAGTACCACTTTGGCATGTCCAAATGGTATCAATTTTCTACGGTGCTTTCCAATGCCCAAATAACCATCCTCCACCAAATTTCATCTCAATCCATTCATTATTTTGAGCCCAGCTTCAACATTCATATTTATGTCTAGTGTGGTACTTTGCAAAGGAAGTACCACCTAGGATCCTCCTTTTGATCTGCAAATTTGCGAAGACATTCTTCTTAGTAGATGATCATCCTCAGCCAAAACTCACGCCCATTGGCCATGTGCATTTTTCGTACTGCCAATCAAACACTTGGCTGCTAATTCATCTTTGAGCATAGGTCGGTCTCCTCGTGAGATTCTTCTGTTGTAATTTTATTACTAGCACCTACCCGGGGAGTGCCCAACCCGCTAGACATGCCTAGGCCTCCCAGAACGCATGTCAACGCCAAGGTCACGCGGTGACCACGCACGAGGCATGCGAGTTCACACGCTTTGGAGTTGGGGCCCTGGGCCACCATCCAAACCTCGACGTATCGCCACCAAACCATGTATTTATGCTTAAATAGATACTTATGTAACTAGAAATGATTTTTGGAAAAAATAAAGAGCAAACAATAGGGCAGCTGCAGTTCAAATTTGACCCGCTTCCTACTGAATCGGCGGGAATTTGTCTTTTTCACCAGAGGTGGATCAAAACTTTTGACACCCAACCATTTTGTCAATTTTGCATTAAATATGGCCTAGTATTTTATAAAATTGATTTGGTCAAATTTTGCAACAAATATATGGTAGGTCCTTCATAAAAAAACTCATTTCAGGCACTCGGAAAAATGGAAAATGAATTTTCCGTGCAAAGAAAATGAAAACTCCCTTAGGCAACATTGTTTGAAATTCCAAGATGCACCCTTGTGCACAATATGAGATCATTTAAACAAACTATGCCATGAATGTGGCCACAAGATTGACCATTTGGCTTGAAAGCCATGAATCTTCACACATGATAGCTCATTTCTGAGAACACTTTTTTTAAAATAATCAGCGTATTACAAGTTTATTATTTTTTCTGATAACTTGGTCACATGTAATGACACAATGCGAAGGTTTTCCATTTTTTTTAATTTTTTTTGATTTTTTTATGCCCGTTCCAAAATGCGGTCAAAACGGCGGGCTTGACCGTGCCTAGCTAGTGGTTGAATCTTGAAAAACTTTTGATATTTATCTGATGAAATAGATACGTATGTATCTATAAATGATTTTTGGAAAAAATAAAGAGCAAACTAGAAGGCAGCCGCAGTTCAAATTTGACCCGCTTCCAACTGAATCGGCGGAAATTTGTCTTTTTCACAAGAGGTGGATCAAAACTTTTGACACCCAACCATTTGGTCAATTGTACATTAAATATGGCCTAGTATTTTAGAAAATTGATTTGGTCCAATTTTGCAACAATTATTTGGTAGGTTCTTCACAAAAAACCTCATTTTGGCACTCGAAAAATGAAAAATGGTTTTTTCGTCCAAAGGAAATGAAAACTTCCTTAGGCAACATTGTTTTTCATTCCACAATATGAGAACATTTGAATAAACTATGCCATGATTGTGACCATAAGATTGATCATTTGGCTTAAAAGCCATTGATCTTCATACATGATAACTCGGTTCCGAGAACACTTTTAAGACGTTTACTGTAATCAAAGTTTATTATTTTTCCTGTAAACTAGGTCAGATATAATGCCACAATGCGAACTTTTTTGTTTTTTGAATTTTTTTCAAAATGTTGTCAAAACGGCGGGTATGACTACGTGTCTTCGGTCACCGCGAAGGTGACGACGATGAACTCCTCGCTCGCGACCACCACCTCGATGCCTTGTTCTTCTACGTGCCGAGGTCCTTGCTGGCGGCCTTGCCGGATAAAAATCCAGAGCTTCTTTATTCAGTATTGCCGCCTCCGCCCCTGAAGTCGAGACATTGAATGATCTAAAAACCTAAGCTACTAGGACCCTAAAACCTAAAGCTAAAATTATCCAAACGCGCGGGATCCGACGACCCTCCTCACCGCCACGACCAAGAAGTCACCGGCGGAGGGGAACCGCCGAAAGACGGCGCAAAAAGAGTCGGTTCTCTTAGCCAAAGAGATGTGCACTTTATTTTCAGCCGGTTACGACCTACTTAAATGGTCATGGACGTTGCGCACATGTACTCTGTTTTGATTGGTTCAGAGGCATATCACGCGGATCATGGATCAAGCACCGTTCGATCCACCCGGATCCAATGGCAGCACTCCCTCCTCACGTTTCTCACGCCACCTAGCCCAACAACCCACAGGCCACAGCCTGCACTCCTCCCCCGCGAACCCTAGCGCTCACCGATCCCTCCCACCTCCCCTCCCCTCGCCGCCACCCACCCTCCCCTCGCTCTCCTCCCTCCCTCCCCTCCGGCAAGATCCAGCGCGCTCCAAGATCCCCATGCTCTGCTCCTCCCTCCCTCCCCTCCGGCAAGATCAAGCGCGCGGCCTCCCTCTCCTCGATCCAGATCGAGGCACCCCGCCTCCCCGCCTTCGTCTCCCTCCGACTCCCACCCGATGGAGGCCACGGTGGGGGAAGCGAGCGGTCTCGGCTTCCCCTCCCATCGCCGCACCACTCGTCCGCTAGCTCCCCACGCAGGCGGATTCGGATGGAGGCGGCCGTCGCCGGGCACGACGACTCCACCCGCCAGGTCGTCACCGCGCTCCTCCGCAAGTGAACCAACTTCCTTCTCCTAGCTTAGCTAGTCGATTTTCCTGCTGCTGAACTGGGCTCTGTTTCTGTTCCTTCTCGGGAGGTGACACCAGTGGCGGCGGTGGCGGATGGGATGAAGGTGTGGGAGGCCATGCGGGGCCGCGGTGCACGTTCGCCACGGTGGCGGTGGCCGAGGTGCAGGCCAAGGAGCGGCTGCCCACGATCTGCTGCCCCGGAACGTCGTGCTCTACCAGTACCAGGCATGCCCCTTCTGCAAGAAGGTCAGAGGTGAGATTGCGCTCCCATCTCGCATTTTTCGATTCGGGGTGCAGCTCTGTAGAAATGGCTTCCTTGAGATCCCGTTGCACTGGCAGATCCGATTAGCGTTGGCATGGTCTTAGAATCTACGATTCTGTGGTGTATTAGGTTAGATTTGTATGTTGGTTAGAACAATTTGTTCTCGTGGGTCAAATTAGACTAAAATCGGAGCTTGTCAACATATTATTTCTGCTCCCACTACAGACTAAAGGGCTGTTGGGGAAATCTATGGCTAAGCACCTGTAGACTTATATATCTCTGCTTGTATTGCTTTATAATCGGTAAATGTAGAATGCTTTCTGACCTGGTGGCACCATTCCTGTGTCTATTGGCATGGTTCAAGATCACTCAGTATTGTGTTATTCTTGTTTGAAAATCATCAATTGTGCTTGTTTGAGACCATTAGTTGTGTTTTTCTGAAATCATATTGTATTCGTCCAAGCAATGCAAACATTATGCTGTGAAATACTTTCTACTACTCAAGAGCTGCAAAAAGAGATGAATCTATGTTGATTCATCATAACTAGTACAAAGTTTTTTTTGAGGGAAAGCATTAGACCTTCCTATCTTTGGGGATGTTTGTATATGTACAAGAAGAGGTTACATAAAGCTAACTTATACAGAGATATCTGCATTATTTATGCATTACTAAGTATTATTGTAATGTAGATAACTATTCTGGTTCTAGATAAAAATAGTATGTTGCAAACCGATAACTGTAATGTAGATAACTATAAAACAAAACCTACTGCGTGTACTTATCTTGGGGAGTGCCTGTAGAGCTTATTATTCATGCCTATTTATGGTTAAATTAGAAATATATTCCAATGTGTCTTTATATTCCAGTACCTTAACTTTGGAGCTGGCTATTTACTCTTTTCAGTGTACTAACCAATCCTCTTTTCAGGTTGTCAATTTGGAGCTAGCTATTTACTGTCCGTGCATTCAGCAACCTGACCTCCACGGCTCCACGCATGGTTGACTGGCCGAGCTCTGAGCTAGCATGACCATGGAGGCGGCTCTCGTCAGCGTGGCGATGGGGGTCCTCAAACCTGTCATAGCGAAGCTGATCGTTCTGCTTGGCAACGAGTACAAGCGTCTGCACCTTCCCCTCCCCTCATCTGATGTTTCCTTACCATCCCTGAGTCCATCTCTTACAAGTTGTATGATTACACCATTCCCAAAATATTACTTTCGTTTTACTTCTGCATTTATCATTTGTGATTGCTAAGGTCTAATGCAGATACACTTCCGATAGTACAACTGCATGTTTTGAACAATTTCAATTCTGCAAATAATTAAACGTCTCGGTTTTAATCCATTCATCAAGCTGTGCGACTGCTCGTTCCATTCATATGAGAATGTGCTACTACCACGTTGATTAGGATGAGTGTACCATGCATGATTTTCTTATTCAACATGATGTGTGTCTATATGGGTTGATGTACCAAATGAAGTTGGGTTCGTCCGCCCTCTTGAAGCATATGTAGAATTGCTGTATAGGCTGTACAGGGACATGCATGGGGAAAATTTGTTCCTTGTTTCGAGTTAGATTGCCATTTATGCATAGTACAAGTTCGCCTGTGCAATCCTGTTCTTATTTATTTTCCTGAATGTCTTGAACTGTCGAACATTCTTCTTTAATTGTGTGATGTTATGTACTATGGTTCCTAGATGTTGGGATTAAATGATTAATTCAGCATGCTTCCGGGGAGTGTTGATTATGTTTGTGCTTTAGCTTCTCTGGGATTTTTTGGGTCGATTTGTACCCAGTGGTCCATTATGGTGGTGATCCTCTTTATTTTTTTTGGCTGAATAAGCTTAATCTTGGAGTGATTGTGTATATTGGAACATACAATATTCATGTGGAATTAGTTAAGTTGGTATCAAATACATTTGTTGCATGCTCCATTAGTCATTTATACTTGAAACCTGGCCTGTCATTTTTAATAAATATTACATCATCAAAGTTGTTTTATGCATGCTGCTGGTAACTGTATACTCTCTCCTAACAGTTTTATTACTTGTTGTATGCAGGCTGATTGGAGCCTACAATCAGGCTATTTTTTCCCTTTAAACGCCTACTTTTTGATATCAGGTGCTCCTTGAGCTGTCTAAGAACAAGCAGACCATCATTTCACCATCTTTGCCCCCCCCCCGGGTATTTCATCTCTTTGGCCTCTTCCAGCATTGTCTTCTTTGTTCCTGACTATAAACATTGATGCATGTGCCCTGTCCTAAAGTGGAAAATCATTTGTTTGTAGCTTGTATTGTCCATCTGTTGTGTTAACTTGCACTATGCTGATACTTATCATTTGCAAAATATATCTCTGTTTTCGCTATTATGAGAATGTTATATGCATTGTTTCCTGTTAAATCTAAAATTTTGCAGCAATTTTTCATCGTTATGAGAATTTTATATTCATGGATTCACTTGATTATGTTTCTAACTTATCATAATTTATTATTTGCATATGCTGGCCTTCAGTCTTCAGAAGTTGGAGCTCTAGGAAGAAGAATCCTGAAGAAAACCCACACCCAGCAATGCGTTTTAGCTCACTGGACTAGTTATATGTTTATCTAGTTGTATTTTAGCTAAATACCAGATTTGTACTATTATCTCATTGTTACCAGATTTGTATTTTACCTGAAAACCAGATTTGTACTGTAACCAGCAATGCGTTTTAGCTCACTGGACTAGTTATCTGTATATCTGTATCATTGTAATTTCTTTGCTTGGCTGTTGTATGAAATATTATGCCTTATCGGCTCTTTTTGAATCAAATATTATGCACAAATATAGAACTAACGTGTGTTACAGAAAGAGTGATCCTGCCAACCTACTTTAAAATGAATAAGAAATAAAAAAACTGACAAGTGGGCTGGAAAAACATTGAGGCCCAAAAAAACTAAACTGTAAAAGACTGGCCCAAAAAAATAAATGACTGTTGGGCTTGGCCCATGTAGCTGACAAAAAATGAAAGGATAAAAAATAGGCTGAATTAATGGGCTTGGCCCATATAGACATCTAATCGGACCGGGCTGATTCTTATCCATGTCAGCTTGCCACGCTGGAATCCTACATGGCTTGGGGAGGCTGCTAGTGACCAAAACAAAACAGTAGGCATATTTTGGTCGTAAATATCTACGACATTCTCACAGAGAAGGTCGTTAATTTCAGTTTACGACCACCAGCTTTTGACCATCTGTTTTTGGTCATAAAAAGGTCACAAATGGAAAATAATGACAATTCAGTGATCAATAGTCAAGGTCACAACTTGACATATTTCTTGTAGTGGAGGGAGGATGTCCAGCGACAGGGTGACTCTACGCTGTTGCGGCTGAGGCAGACTGACCAGACAGAGACCGGCGACACACGACGTCATCTTGGCACGGACACAGCAGAAAACAGAGAGCATCGGCGGTTTAAGAGGGGTGCCGGCGGGTCACGGCCTCGACGAGTTGATGCAGGCCGGTGAAGGAAGAGTCTGGTGAGACCCCTGCTGCAGTTGATGCGGCGCTCGATGTGGCGCTTGGAATCAGCAAATCAGTAGCTATCGGTTTAGAAGCGAATAAGGGAGGCTCTCAGGAACGCACTGCTGCTGCGACGGATCCTACCGCTACTGATTCTTACTTCCGTGCTGTAGGTTCGCTGTTTGTAAGACGTCAAGGATTGTCATTACTACTGTAGCGACGGGTGCTGTTTGTCGGACGGTGGCCTGCTAGATCTGTTGTGGCGTGCTAGCTTGATTTTCCATCGACCAGAAAGTACACTGACGTGCACATGAGCTAAAGTGTCGTAGCCCCTCCAGTTTATGAGTTGACTCTTCGGGGTCTTGAATCAGCAAAACAGTGCACCGTAGTATAATTTGACTGTCCCGGTGATTTGACAACTGACCAAGACACAACGCAGGTAATCCTGACAGTTTGATTCTATGGGAAACCGAGTTGGAAGCCGACCTCTGCCGCCGTGTACGAGTTGAATCAGCAGAAGAAATACATGTCGGCCTTGATAACGTCAGGACACGTTGACGGCGGTTTACAGAACGCTCCAACCCTAGTTTTCTCATATCGGATTGATGGCTTACCAGGACACGTTGACGGCGGTTTACAGAACGCTCCAACCCAACTCTACCCAAAGTTGTCTGGCGGCGGGTTTTCCTCCGCGATCGTTCCGTGCCAACTCTTCTCATCATATCAATTGCGAGCTTCTCAATCCCTGACGAGCTCCCTTCAAAAACTCAACATCACCGTGTGAGTGGCCCCACGGTGGGCGCCAACTGTCGTGGAAATATCACGGCAGATGTCCTAGTGTGACGACTTAGTCGTGAGGCCAACACATCTATGT
This sequence comes from Triticum urartu, assembly GCF_003073215.2. NCBI lineage: Eukaryota > Viridiplantae > Streptophyta > Magnoliopsida > Poales > Poaceae > Triticum > Triticum urartu. Next base: position 723,148,628 of record NC_053024.1, on the reverse strand, counting down.
GGTAGCTTGAGAGGGGTTGAGCGGAATCGAGAGACGCAACACAAAACAAGGATTTAGACAGCTTCGGGCCCCGGGAAACATCATCTGGTAATAGCCCTACATGTTTTTTGTGGCTAGATCTCATTATGATCATGAGGAAGTCGTCGTAAACCGGCTCTCCCAGTTAACCCTAACCCTTAAGATTGTCTCTTCTTACTTTTCCCTCTTTGGAGAGCCCTGCCCCTCCTTATATAAGTTGAAGGGGCAGCTTACATGTAGAGTCCAACTCGGACTTAAGACTTAACTATTATGACGTCTCTTCATGGACTTCTTAACATCTTGGGCTTCATAACGTCTCGGGCTTCATAACCCCTGGCAACCCAGTTGTCACTGTCTGCCGGTTTATGATGGTCTGCTGGTTTATGATTGTCTGATGGTTTATGATTGTCTGCTGAGTTATCATCTGACTTAACTCCTGTCGGTTTACCGTCTGACTTAAATCCTGCCGGGTTATCAACTTGCCGGTTTACCGTCTGGGTTAACTGTCTGTCTTAACTGTCAGCCAGTTTACCAAGTCCCAACTGGGTTATAACTCTGTCCGGATCATACCGCGGGGTATATCCCCGACAGAACTCGTAGACGATGTAAATATTATTTGATGATTAATATATTTTTTGAGTCAATTTTATTAATATTTTTGAGTCGTTTTGATTCTTTTAGAAAAACCCACAAAGCTTTATTCAACCGTCACAAGATTACAGAGACGAAATCAAGATTTCCGGGTTGACCTAATCAAATACGAAGGCCAATACCCAGAGATAAAGCTTTGCAAGTGTGTGAGCCTCAACATTTGAGGTTCTAAATTCATGGTTAATCAAATGAGAAGAATAAAACTCTAGAGGCCCATCCATCTGCAAGCCCATCATAAAAGTCGTACTACTTGAGACATCCATTTGCATGTCCCGTGTGCAGCTAAACTGCGACTAGGCCCCTCTCGCTAGGGTTTCTCTCCTCTCGGCGGCGGCGACGAGTCCCACCGTAGAGATCTGATCTCCCCTGCTTCCCCTTCCCAACAGGTGATCGCCAGAGCCGGAGGGCTCGGGCGGGTGTGGGAGGAGGGTAGGATTTGGGTTACTACCGCCCGCGGATTGCAAAACCTTGGGCTAGTGAAACAATGGCTAATAAGGCATCGTCATCGGGATCGGCAACCTCTGATCTTGAAGCAATGGTGGAAGAACTTGGACTGAGGGAAGATGACTTGCAGGATGTAGTCGTCGAAGAGGAGGAGTTGCCCAAGGAGGCGACCCGTTGGATGGTAATTGCAAGGGTGCACACTGATAAACCATATTCTCAATACTGATTTTTCAGGAGTATGAGGGTGGCATGGGATCTGGCACAAGAGGTTAAGATCCGCCCACTTGAAGAAAACATGTATACGCTGCAATTTTCGTGCTTAGGAGACTAGGAACAGGTCATGGAAGATGGGCCTTGGAACTTTAAAGGAAAACCAGTAGTTCTGTCTCATTACGATGGATTCACAAAGCCTTCATTGATAGAGCTTAACAAGTTAGAGATATGGATCCAGATCCATGACATACCCGATGGCTACTCCCCCAAGATCAAAGCTTTGTCATCCACCGTAGGCGAGTTCATCTTTGCTGAGCCGAAATCGCCTGACTTTGAAGGAAACTTTGCCCGGGTTCGGGTGAGGATTGACGTTACAAAAGTGCTCAAGAATGTTGTGTCCCTTGTGATTAAACGTAACGATACTATGTAGAGAGTTATTTTCAAGGTGAAGTATGAAAGGCTGCCTGATTGGTGCTCGGTTTGTGGTTTTTTGGGGCACTCTTTTAAGGAGTACGGCGATGGGGTCCATCCACCCAAAGCATTGGTTTTCAAAGATCTTCGAGCAACATGGTTCAGAGGCCCGGGAAGGGGGCTAGGCGAAGGATCTGGGTCAAGAGGAGGTCGTGGCAGAGGCAGGTCAGGAAGAGGGCGCGGCCGTGGCGCTGCACAACACCAATCCCACCAGGATACCAATGATCTTCAAGAGGGGTATGTCGCTATGGAGGAGGTAGACAACATCAGGAAGAGGGGAGCAACAGCTGAGGCCGACCCAAAAACTCTTGGGGCTACTACATCGAACCCTAGTGCAAACAAGACTATGCTGCTGCCTCCATTAGATTCTCCCTTGAGCCCTTCATCGAAGCAGGAAGCAAAAAAGAGCAAAGGCACTCTCATCGGCTTCGGATAAAGCCCCGGTGAAAACCCTAGTTCCCTCCAAAACCAATGATGCGCATATGGCGGACCTCCCAGGGGGTCGCGCCTAGCGCAATGAGTCTGTTGTGCTGGAACTGTCACGGGGCTGGCAAACCCGCGACAGTTCATGAGCTTCGTGATCTCACGAGGCAACTTGTCCCCTCTATTGTATGCATTGTTGAAACTCAGATAGAGGGCTCTAGAGTAGAGAATTTAGCAGGTACTTTAGGTTTCAATAAAGGCTTCGCTGTTAATAGTTCTGATAGAAGTGGAGGACTAGGTATTTTCTGGAATGATGAAATAAAGCTCGAGATTCAGGGTTATTCTGAGTACCATATTAATGTTGTCGTTGATGATCTGACTGATGTTAGAACAAGAATTACATTTTTCTATGGAGAAGCCCAGGTGAATGAAAGGTACAAAACATGGAACATGTTGCGTGGTATAGTTGGCTCTAATGATCTCCCTTGGGTCGTTATGGGCGATTTCAATGAAGTACTCCATGCCCATGAGCACGACGGAGTAGGACAGAGGAGCCAAGCACAAATGGACGCCTTTCGGGACGCCCTGGATACTTGTGGTTTGTCAGATATTGGCTACTCCGGCATCGGTTGGGATTTTGAGAGGAAAGTAACCGGGGGAACCTATACGCGTGTTCGACTGGACAGATGCGTCGCAAACCTGCGTCGTCGATGGCGTATCCGTCCGCTATTCTGGAGCATAAAAGCGCTGCAAGTTCTGATCATATTCCCATATTGCTGAAGCTAGACGACGTGCATGCATGTGCACGGGGACCGAAGCGTTTTAAATACAAACTCTGTTGGGAACAGGACCCACGCCATGCAGAAGTGATTGGAGCGGGCTGTGCTGCTCCACACCAGCAGAACCCGACCGCGTCAGCGGAGACAGTCCGACAAAAGATGTCGCAAGTGGCAGAGGATCTATCCACTTGGGATCGTAATCAGTTTGGGAATGTTCGCATGCATATAGCACAGCTGCAGAGGCAGCTACAGGAGCTGCGGAGAATTGAAGGAGGATCCGGGCCCTCACATACCGAATTAAAAATTGCAGAAAATCTTGTTGAGCTCTACCACCGGGAAGAAATCTTATGGCGTCAGCGGGCAAGGCTGGAATGGCTGATGCATGGGGATAAGAACACCTACTTTTTTCATCTAACAGTTAGTAGGCGGCGCAGGAAGAATCGGATAAAAGCGTTACAGGGGGAGGATTGTCAACTGACAGAAAATTTATCGGAGATGGAAGCTATGACAAACTCGTTCTACCAAAATTTGTACACGTCAGAGGGGTACTAAAAATGGACCAGGTCATCTCCACGGTCCCATGCAAAGTTACCCAGGGTATGAATGATATGCTAAATGCAACGTACTCTCCTCGGGAGGTTAAAACAACTCTGTTTCAAATGTTCCCAACAAAGTCACCAGGCCCGGACGGTTTCCCAGCACATTTCTTTCAGTGCCATTGGGAGGTTTGTGGAGATGATATCACCAAAGCCGTCCTGAATATAGTGGAAGGGAAGGAGTCGGTAGAGAGCCTAAATGAAACTATCTTGGTCCTGATCCCAAAGGTAAAAAACTCGACCCTCCTATCACAATTTTGACCTATTAGTCTCTGCAATGTGCTCTATAAAATAGCTTCCAAGGTGATATCCAACTGTCTCAAAGTGGTGTTACACGACATTATATCGAAAGAACAATCAGCTTTTGTACCGGGGAGACTAATCACGGACAACATAATTACTGCCTATGAATGCTTACACTTCAAGAAGAGGAACAAAGCTAAAAAACATCAATCTTGTGCTCTAAAACTAGACATGATGAAGTCCTACGACATAGTCGAATGGCAATATTTGGAGGCTATCATGCTAAAGGTGGGGTTCTCCGCAAGATGGGTTGGCATCATTATGAACCTGGTGACAACTGTAAGGTTCTCGGTACAGTTTAATGGAAAGAAATTGGAAGAGTTTGTTGGAAATATGAGCAATTTACCAAATGATTTTATTAACAGAAATAGTAGATAAAGCATGACTAATATAGTAGAGAAAAAACAAGTCATGCGTTCTGACAGAGAGAAGGTAAATAGCTTCTGCATATATGAACCGTAGGCTAACATATCTATAGCAGACAGTAGAACTAGTTGCATATATGAAGTAGAACCTAACATAAGTAGGGCAAGTACTAGTACGAGAAACTGTGGCAGGACATCTAACAGAAAGAAGAACACATACGGGACAGCAGCAGCAGTAGCACTGGACTTGGGGTCGGTGTCCTCGCCAGCCATGTCGTCGAGGAGGTTGTCGATGTCGGGGAAGAAGTCGTCGTCGGGGAAGTCGTCGTCGGGGTCCGGGGCGTCCTTGACGAAGGAGTCAGTCAGTAGTCACGCAGAGCGCTCCCCAAAAACCTTATCACCCTTCTCCCGTACAGGACTCAAAGAGGTGTGGTTTCGGAGGCCTACTCTCCCAACCTGCGGTGCACACCGCAAGTCGGGATGGGGAAGATCGTAGCAGCAGCGCAGTGTTCAGGAACTTGTGGCGAGAGGAGGAAGAGATTCTGGTGCGGTTCTCTGGGAGGAGCGACCTCCCTTTTATAGGCGCAAGAGAAGGAGGTGAGAGGGTAGCGACGGGAGGCGAAACGAAGAGACGGAGGCGAAGCGAACAGCCAGCAGCCGAAGGGCTGCACCGTTCGCATTCAAACTCCACTTTCGCTAAAATCTTTTCAGCTTCTGTGTGACCTTTCGTATACCCGTAGTGCGTGGCAAAAATTTAGATATCGGCTCGGCTCATTCCCGCAACCCGCGGCGCGTCGTGACGAGGCGTGGCGTGGCGTGGCGTGGCGAGGCGGGCGGCGGAGGAGGAGCGCGCGTGGATATCCCTCTTGTTCCCATGCTCGTACAAGTGGGGAAAGAACCTCTCTTATAAGGAGGTCCAACTCCCACTCAACTAGCAATGTGGGACTAAACTTTAGTAGTATCCCTTGCCTTGCACAAATGGGCTAAGTGGGCCTCTAGGATTTATTAGGAATTTCTGAAATAGTTATTGGGCTGCCCAAAATAGACTAAATTCCAGCAATCCCCCACCAGATCCCAGAGGCACACAAAAATTTGCCTTTGGCTGTTTTATATACCGGTACTACAGTGGAGACTGTTAAGTTGAACTTCCACCTAGAACTCTATGCTACACTAGTAAGAAACTTGAACAGTGGACTGGGCCTTGAACTGCAAGTTTTCTGCGAATCTAGCTTCACATAAAGCCTTGACCGATACGTGGCTACCGTGGGTCTTCCCCACGGGTGGAGCTTATGCGTCATACTCCGTGACCTTTCATGAGTTTACTAGAGAGAACCCTACTCTCATAGATTGCAACGTTTGACAATCGGACTCATATAGGTGTGTTCTTCAAAAGATGTTCTGTAGGATAACATCTCTGCTTAAATAAGCCACTTAAAACACATTAAGATATACATCAACCTGCCATGCAGATTAGGAGAGTATTGCATCTTCATGGAGTGGTATTGTGAATAGTAAGGATACTCTCCTATCAGTTGACCAACAGCTTGTCTTCCACATCTAATTCACGGGATCTCCGATCACAAAGAATAGGTTACCACTGTGAACAACTCATATTGTGGGTCTCATACCCATCTCCCTCGATGCATTATCTATCACATTACGTGATAGACTTAGTAAAAGGATTCTGCTAGATTTTTAGACGTTTGGATATCCAATGCATTAACTCCGGAGTTTTTCATTTTCCTAACAGACTTTAACCTTCTCTGAACGTGTCTTGATGACTTCATGTTATCTTTGCTGCTCACTTTCGTGATCACAGTTTGATTGTCGCAGTTCATAAGGCACCCGTACAGGTTTCTCAACAACCGGCAAGTCATTCAAGAGCCGGCGAAGCCAATCTGCTTCAACCCGTAGCTGTATCTAGTGCTGTGAGTTCTGCTTCCATTGTTGACCTCGTTAAGATGGTCTGCTTGCAAGACTTCCAAGAAACAGCGCCACCTCCATGAGTGAATACATAACCGCTCGTGGCCTTTATCTCATCAGCATCTGAGATCCAGTTTGAGTCACTATACCCTTCAAGCACCTTTGGTGCCCGGTGTAGTGAATTCCATAATTTGCAGTGCCTTTCAAATAACGCAAAACTCTCTCTAGAGCTTTCCAATGCACATCTCCTGGTTTTGAGACAAACCGACTCAGTTTGCTAACAGCAAAAGAGATGTCAGGTCTTGTAGCACTTGCTAAGTACATAAGCGAGCCAATAATCTGAGAATATTTCAATTGATCTCTAGCAATTCTTCGATTCTTTCGAAGTAACACACTCGCATCATATGGTGTTGGAGAGGGCTTGCAGTCACTATAGCCAAAGCGACTCAAGATCTTTTCCACATAGTGAGATTGAAGCAATGTAATCCCACCATCATCGTCTCTCAACAACTTGATGTTCAGAATGACATCAGCCACTCCTAAATCCTTCATCTCAAAACAACGAGATAGGAAATCCTTGACCTCCTTAATAACATTCAGATTTGTTCCGAAAATCAGTATGTCATCAACATACAAGCACAGGATAACTCCCTCGCCCCCACCATGGCGATAGTACACACATTTGTCAGCTTCGTTCACAACAAAGCCTGCAGCTGTTAAAGTTCTTTCAAACTTCTCATGCCACTGTTTGGGTGCTTGCTTAAGTCCGTACAAAGACTTCAGCAACTTGCACACTTTCCCTTCCTGACCATCTAGTACAAACCCATCTGGTTGTTCCATATAAATTTCCTCGTCCAACTCTCCATTTAGGAAAGCAGTCTTAACATCCATTTGATGAACGAGAAGACCATGCGAGGCAGCTAGTGAAAGTAGAACTCGAATAGTGGTCAGTCGAGCCACAGGTGAGTAAGTATCAAAGAAGTCTTCACCTTCCTTTTGGGTATAACCCTTAGCCACGAGCCGAGCCTTGTACTTTTCAATAGTACCATCAGGCCTAAGCTTCTTCTTGAATACCCATTTGCATCCTATAGGTTTGCACCCATAAGGACGATCAGTTATCTCCCAAGTTTCATTTGCCAAGATGGAATCCATCTCGCTACGAACCGCTTCCTTCCAGTAGTCAGCATCTTCAGATGCATAGGCCTCTGAAATAGAACTGGGAGTGTCATCTATGAGGTACACAAGAAAATCATCACCAAAGGACTTTGCAGTCCTCTGTCTCTTGCTCCTAATAGGAACTTCATTGTTCTCCTCCACAGGACTTTCAAAGTGTTCCATCGAAATTGTAGGTTCGGTAATTGTAACTGGTTCCTGATTCGATGAACTAGGCATCTCCTGATTAGATGAGGTAGCCATATCCTTCATGGGAAAGATATCTTCAAAGAAAGTCGCATCATTCGACTCCATGATCGTACCGACATGCATGTCAGGTACCTCAGATTTTACAACCAAGAATCTATAGCCAATGCTATGAAAAGCATATCCCAGGAAAACACAATCCACAGTCTTTGGTCCAAGCTTCCGCTTCTTTGAAATTGGAGCATTGACTTTCGCCAAACAACCCCATGTCGTAGATAAGAGAGTTTTAACCTTTTCTTCTCCCATTCCTCGAATGGAGTTATCTCTTTGTTCTTTGTGGGGACTCGGTTCAGGACATGACATGCTGTCAATATCGCCTCCCCCCACCATGCCTTGGAGAGACCCGATGTATCTAACATGGCGTTAACCAAATCAGTTAGAGTACGGTTCTTTCTTTCGGCCACCCCATTTGACTGAGGTGAGTAGGGAGGAGTCCTCTCATGGATTATACCATGTTCTGCACAAAAAGCATCAAACTCATTGGAAAAATACTCTCCACCACGGTCGGACCTAAGCCTCTTGATTTTTCGATCAAGTTGGTTTTCCACTTCAGCTTTATAGATCTTGAAAAAGTTCAAAGCCTCATCCTTAGATTTCAGAAGATACACACGACAGTATCTAGTGGAGTCATCAATTAACGTCATGAAATATTTTTTCCACCTTTTGTCAACACACCATTCATTTCACATAGATCTGAATGTATGAGCTCTAGTGGTGCAAGATTTCTTATTTCCACAGTCGTGTGAGACTTACGAGGTTGCTTAGTGTAACATCCCAAATTTTCAATTTGAAAAATGTTATACATTAGATCATCATTGCATATCATATTTTATTTTGCATTTTGGTTGATCCTAGAAAATTCTACGCAACTCAAGGACCCACGGAGAGAGTTGGGGATTTCGTTATTTTCATATTTGAGTTTTTTCAAATTTTGAGAATAGGATCATTTGATTTTATTTATTTTATCATCAATTATTTCTATTACAAAAATATGAGAGAGGGAATAAAATGACTTTCCCAAAATAGAGAAATATTGAGGATTTAATAAAAAATCAAACAAGATTTTATTTTGGAGTTTTTCGGTGTTTTATTTGAATTTAGGAAAAATGTGCGTTTTTCAAAATTGCATTTAGGGCCCAAATAAATGTTCACTTTGTCGGGCTTGATTTTAGAAGCCCGGGAAATTTATTTCGGGATTTTTTGGAGTCCGTTTAGTATTTCTTTTTATTTTTCTTCCGAGCGTAATTATTTAAAAAAAAGGGGAACCGACCTAACCGGGCCGTGTCCGGATAGTTCTCTGGCCCGGCAGGCTTTAAAAGCCGGCCCAGCCCCCCGGGGAGGAACCCTAGCCCCAGCCCCGAGCCGCCCCAGCCGCCGCCCCGCCGCCCAGCCGCGCCGCCGAGGTCCGCGCCGCCCGTTTTTTTAGAAAACCGATTGGTTTTCCATCGGTTTTTTTTAGTTTTCGTTTTTTTAGATTATGAGGTGTACTGCGACGCTTCACGTCGAGGACTTGGAGCAGTGCTTATGCAGGAAGGGAGAGTTGTTTCATATGCCTCAAGACAACTGAAGCCCCATGAGTTGAATTATGCTACGCATGATTTGGAGTTAGCAGCCGTAGTGCATGCTTTGAAAACATGGAGACATTTCCTCATTGGAAACCATTGTGAAGTGTACACGGATCATAAGAGTTTGAAGTACATTTTCACACAGAAGGAGTTGAATCTCAGACAAAGGAGATGGTTGGAGCTTATCAAAGATTATGATATGAAATTACATTATCATCCCGGAAAGGGCTAATGTAGTAGCTGACGCATTAAGCCGTAAGAGCCATGTCAATACGTTAATGACGGGAGAAATACCCAAGGAGTTAGCAGAAAATCTTCGTGAACTATGTTTGGAAATAGTTCCGAGAGGCTATGTAGCAGCATTGGAGATTCAGTCAACTTTGATGGATAGAATCAGGGAAGCTCAGAAGACTGACAAAGAGGTTGCCGCTATAAAGGAGAAACTGAGCAAAGGAAAAGCTAAAGGATTTCGTGAGGATGAGCACGATACCCTATGGTTTGAAGACCGTGTTTATGTGCCCCAATAACCCGGAGATCAGGAAGTTGATTTTGCAAGAGGCACGCGATTCACCATATTCGATTCACCCAGGAAATACCAAGATGTATTTGGATTTGAAGGATATTTTCTGGTGGACCGGAATGAAGAAGGATATAGCGGAGTATGTAGCAGTTTGTGATGTATGCCAGAGAGTAAAGGCAGAGCATCAGAAGCTAGCAGGATTGTTACAACCATTGCCGATACCCGAATGGAAGTGGGATAAGCTAGGCATGGATTTTATCACGGGTTTGCCCAGGACTCATTCAGGCTATGACTCAATTTGGGTTGTAGTTGATCGATTGACGAAAGTAGCTCATTTCATCCCAGTAAAGACCACTTACACCAGTGCTAAGTTGGCAAAGATATACATGACCATAATAGTATGTCTGCATGGAGTTCCGAGGAGTATCGTATCAGATAGAGGAACCCAGTTTACCTCAATGTTCTGGAAGCAGTTGCACGAAACTTTGGGTAACAGGCTAGAATTCAGTACAACTTTTCATCCACAGACAGATGGACAGACCGAGAGAGTCAATCAGATTTTGGAGGATATGCTGAGAGCTTGTGCGCTAGATTATGGATCTAGTTGGGACGACAATCTGCCATATGCTGAGTTCTCTTACAACAACAGTTACCAAACCAGTTTGAAGATGGCCCCTTTCGAAGCTTTGTATGGAAGGAGATGCAGGACACCGCGGTCGTGGGACGAAGTTGGAGACCACCAGTTGTTTGGACCTGACTTGATTAAAGAGTCTGAACAGAAGGTGAAATTGATTCGCGATAGGCTCAAGGTAGCCCAGTCCAGATAGAAAAGTTATGCATATTCTAAAAGCAAGGAGACAGTTTACGAAGTCAGAGATAGAGCTTATCTTCGAGTATCTCCACTTCGGGGAACAAAGCGTTTTGGAGTTAAAGGGAAGTTAGCACCACGATTTGTAGGACCATATCGAGTTTTGGAGCGTATGGGAGAAGTGGCCTACAAGTTGGAAATTGCCCGAAGGATTGTCAGGAGTTCATGATGTGTTCCACGTTTCTCAATTGAAGAAGTGTCACGCGGAGATGGCTGACATACCATTGAGAGATACCGTGCCTTTGGAAACTATTCAGTTGGATAACGATTTGACCTACGAGGAGAAACCAGTTAAGATCCTCGAGTTTGCCAGCCGAGTTACTCGCAGCAAGGTTATCAAGTTTTGCAAAGTTCAGTGGAGCAACCGCACGGAGGATGAAGCCACCTGGGAGCGAGAGGAAGATTTGCTCAAAGACCACCCTCACCTATTTTCTAGCCAACCCGAATCTCGAGGGCGAGATTCATCTTAAGGGGGGTAGGTTTGTAACATCCTAAATTTTCAATTTGGAATGTTATACATTAGATCATCATTGCATATCATATTTTATTTTTGCATTTTGGTTGATCCTAGAAAATTCTACGCAACTCAATGACCCACGGAGAGAGTTGGGGATTTCGTTATTTTCATATTTGAGTTTTCTCAAATTTTGAGAATAGGATCATTTGATTTTATTATTTTTATCATCAATTATTTCTATTACAAAAATATGAGAGAGGGAATAAAATGACTTCCCCAAAATAGAGAAATATTGAGGATTTAATAATAAAATCAAACAAGATTTTTATTTTGGAGTTTTTCGGTGTTTTATTTGAATTTAGGAAAAATGTGCGTTTTTCAAAATTGCATTTAGGGCCCAAATAAATGTTCACTTTGTCGGGCTTGATTTTAGAAGCCCGGGAAAATTTATTTCGGGATTTTTGGAGTCCGTTTAGTATTTCTTTTTATTTTTCTTCCGAGCGGAATATTTAAAAAAAAGGGGAACCGACCTAACCGGGCCGTGTCCGGATAGGACTCTGGCCCGGCATGCTTTAAAAGCCGGCCCAGCCCCCCGGGGAGGAACCCTAGCCCTAGCCCCGAGCCGCCCCAGCCGCCGCCGCGCCGCCGCCCCGCCGCGCCGCCGCCCGCCGGAGCCGCCGCCCCGCCGCGCCGCCGAGGTCCGCGCCGCCCTTTTTTTTAGAAAACCGACTGGTTTTTCGTCGGTTTTTTTTAGTTTTCGTTTTTTTTAGATCGTTTTTTTTCGGTTTAGGTTAAATAGCGAGCGTTCGCTAGTTTGTTCGTTTAAACGAACACGTTCATCATTTAGATCTGGATAATGAACGTTCGTTCGTTAATCCGTTCATCGTTTTCTTTTTCTCGGATTAAATCTACGACTTTTCTGATCGCGATTCCTGATCCGATTTTCGTTTTAGTATAGCTTTTCGCTCGTTTATCGGAATCAGGCGATTCAAGCGCCTAGAGTTTCGTCTCGAAACCCTCTATCCGTTTAACCAACTTAAACAAGATTTTGCTACTGTAAAACTTGCCCTAGATCCAGATTACTAGAACGAAGTTGTTTTCTTTCGCCGTTTGACTTTCGTTGCTTCGCTCGATTTGATTCTTTTGCCAACCGGAGTTCTTAAGTTGAACCTTCTGGTTAGATCTCTTATTTGAGTTTTACCTGTGCTTTAGTTGAGTACTTATTGTATGCTTGTTTGTTTGTCTGCGATAGAGTATCCGGAGTGCGCCGCCTGTTACTTCGAATCGTTAGGTTTCCCGGATCATCAGCAAGGCAAGTAACACTTTGATCATACCTTTTCTACTACCCAGTTTTATTGCATTAGATCAATCCTCACACATTGCATGATTAGGATCTAATTAAATTGTGGGATGGGAAGTAGATGAGGTAGTACCTATTACCTGTTTATTATCAAACCTTTGGGAGTTACTTCTATGTTTGCTTATTATGCCATGCTATGCTAGTAGACGTGGATTGGGTGAGTGATATCCATGACAGGTGTGAGTTTTGTTAATTTAATGGTTTATCTAAGGTGGCTACTTAAACACACATCTGGGTGGATTGAGGCACCTGGGTATTCTAGGACTTGCCTGTTTTCTTTTGGACCGCCACCCAGGCTCAAAGGGATCATGAGACTATTCATACTAGAAACTTCTGTGTGCAGCCACAAGCTATTATGGGCTCTAGCATAGTTGACTAAGTCGTGCGAACTCTTACAGTGGTAGACTAGCAGATGTAGGGGATGTAGGTGGTATGGTCTACCCGATCGTAAGGTGCTAGCGCTTCTGAAAGACTATGTCTCGGTCATCCGTCTTCTAAAACACCATGTAGTGCGAGAAAACAAACGGAGGCGATCGAGTCTTGTGGGGAAAAGTGCGCAAACCTCTGCAGAGTGTAACAAACTAATCATGGTTAGCCGTGTCCCCAGTTATGGACATCTTGAGTATCTAGTACTTGGATTATCATGTGAATCTCAACATGTTACCCTAAATTAATTTTGTTGGGTTATGTTTAATGATGATGCTTAATTGGGATTGAGAATGCTGTCAACCATTCTTAATGTTTAACAACCACCTTGATAGTAATTAAAGTTTTATTCCTTTGAAGTAGGGAAAAATTGGCTTTACGCAAAACTGTAACCATAGAGCTTTCCACCAGCCAAATATGCATATAGTATAGCTGTTTCATCCATTACTCTTTATGTGTTACCTTGCCAGCATATTCCATGTGCTGACCCGTTTTCGGGCTGCAACGTTAATGTTGCAGACTTTTTAGATGACGATTAAGGAGTTTTTAGGTCGTGGTTCTATACTCAGTGATGCCGTTGGAGTTGATGGACTCACTTATCTTCCAAGCCTTCCGTTGTTATCGTTATTAGATGGCCTTAAGCCATATTTATTGTAATAAGTTCTCTCTTGAGACACTTGATGTAATAAGTGTGTGATTGCTACTCTGCTATAAATCCTCCGGGTACTGTGTGGTGTCAGCATTACTGATCCAGGGATGACACCGGAGCACAGAGATCAGACTGTTTGAAGTCTGGTCGCTACAGAGATGGTATTAGAGCACACGCTGACTGTAGGACACGGCCACTAAGCTAAAGACCTAGATCACTACTCACTCTCTTCTCTTCTGACCTCTCATCTTTTCTATTCTTTAGGATGGCGGATGCAAGGAACAAGTTCACGCAACCGGATGAAGATACACCCTTTGGACGTCACTTGAAGGAAGTCACTAGATACCTGAACATAGGAGTACCAAGCTTCACGGGAACCTACAATGGCGCGTTACCTGAAGAAGAGCGCTGGATGATTCAAGTTCAAGTTCCAGGAAGGACGTTCATGCCAGTCACTGAGCCCATAGAATTTTCTTTTGATGCACCAACTTGGAGTCTAGGAAAGAGCATGGCAGCTCACATCACCATGGGACGCATTGGAGAAGTCTACCGCAAGGATCTCTGGGATACTATCTACCAGATTTGTGGGCGCCGAGATGAACACTGGGAGATGATCAGCACCAGGAATGATAGATCAATCGCAGCTTTTATCCAGGAGTTAAACCAGCACATTCGACGACAGGAGAACCAGATGTGCGCCAACATGATAGATCTGAAGAAGGCTAAGACTAGAATCAAGGAACTGGAGGAAGAACTCAAGGCTACACGTGAAGATTATGAAGAGGAAATTGAAGTATTGGTGGATAAGAATGCCGACCTAACAAAGAAGATTGGAATATTTATGGGAGGCCCGACGCCAGTAGAGGAAGACGAAGAACCCAAGGAGATTAGCCCGGAAGACTACATCATCATCGACGACACCGACTCGGAAGCAGATAGTAGCGATGATGACTATGTTGATGAAGCTGGAGCAGATATTATGGAGTCAACAACCATAGAATATTTCTAATAGACCACCTCACCAGTAGTAGTAGTCCACCATGTAAATATAGTAGTCCAAGCACTTATGCGATAGTTAGATCGATTGTATGCCTTTGGTTGATTGATTGAAGTGAATTGTTTGCTTTTGCCTCATGTGCATATGGGTAGTGTTTTCTCTTTAGACCCTCTCTATTCTTATATCTCATCTTTTCTAAACCCTCAGATGCCTCCGAGACGTGACCCCGGATTTGCCTTTCCACCGGAGCTCACCCAGTTGATCCAGCAGCAGAACACATTGATGCAGTTGCTAGTCCAGAATCAAAATCAGGGGAACAACAACAACAACCCACCACCACCACCTGTTGACCACTTAGCCCATTTTCTTAGGCTGAATCCGCCGGTGTTTTTCAGTAACACCGAGCCGATAGTAGCGGATGATTGGCTCCGCAAGACAGCTAGGGAGTTGACCACAGTAGGATGCACAGATGCGGACAAGGTGAAGTTTGCCGCACATCAGTTAGAAGGACCCGCAGCATCATGGTGGGATAATTTCACAGCCACCTTCCCAGTCGACACTGTCACATGGGACCAGTTTCAGCAGGCTTTCCGTACTGCCCATGTTTCAGCAGGAGCTATGGCCATGAAGAAGCGTGAGTTTCGTAACTTGCGCCAAGGAGGACGGATAGTTGGCCAGTATGTGGAGGAGTTTAGTAAGCTAGCACGTTATGCCCCAGATGACGTTGCTACGGATGCAGCTAAACAAGAGAAGTTTCTGGAAGGACTGAATGATGAGTTGAGTATGCAGTTGATGGTAGCCACCTTCAACAACTACCAGGAGTTGGTAGATCGTGCTCTTATGATTGAAGGGAAGCAGCAGCAAATTGAGAATCGCAAGAGGAAGTATGGACAAGGGAAGTACAATTCAGGAGCTCAGCAGAAGCCACGTTTTACCCCTAGACCGGGAGGACATTTTCAGCATACCCATGGGGGAGGTAGCTCGCACAATCACAATGGCACTAAGAATGGTAATGGCAATGGAGGAAGCAACGGCCAGAACCGCACCAACCCATCAACCCCAGCCAAGAAGGACTTGAACCAAGTCACTTGCTATAAGTGTTCGAAGCCAGGACATTATGCCAATGAATGTCCTGAAGGCCAAAATGGCAATGGAAGTTCTGGGAAGAAGTCGAACCCTTTCAAAAGGGGACAGGTGAACCACGTTAGCGTGGAGGAGGTTGAAGCTCAGCCCGATGCAGTAATAGGTAAGTTTTTGGTTAAGTCATTTACTGCACTCGTTCTTTTTGATACTGGAGCATCGCATTCATACATCTCAAGGGGATTTGTGGATAAGTATAACCTACCAACCCAAGCCCTTAGGTCACCCATGTTAGTAACCTCGCCAGGAGCAGAGTATGTGGCTAGTCTATGGTGTGATCGGTTACCATTAAGGATTGGTAACTATGTTTTTCCCTCAGACCTAATAGTATTGGAATCTCAAGGATTGGATGTGATATTAGGCATGGATTGGTTATCAAAGTATGAAGGGAATATTGAGTGTGCTAGTAAGTCAATTTTTCTTACCACACCAGAAGGGAGAAGGATCAAGTATGTATCCCGGCATGTGCCAAAGGGGACCCAAGTAAATTGCCTAACAGGAGTTGTGCAGGAGGAAGTACCAGTGGTAAGGGATTTCCCTGATGTATTTCCAGAAGAGTTGCCAGGCATGCCACCAGATAGAGATATTGAGTTTTTGATTGAGCTTTTGCCAGGCACTGGTCCAATATCAAAGAGACCATATAGGATGCCAGCAAAGGATTTGGTGGAAATTAAGAAGCAGATTAAGGAGTTACTGGATAAGGGATATATTCGCCCAAGTTCTTCGCCTTGGGGATCGCCAGTATTTCTAGTGGAGAAGAAGGATGGATCGTAAGGATGGTTGTTGATTATCGAGGATTGAACGAAGTAACGATCAAGAACAAGTACCCACTACCAATGATCAACGATCTGTTTGATCGATTGCAAGGAGCTAAAGTATTTTCCAAGATTGATTTGCGATCAGGATACCACCAGTTGAAGATTTGAGAACAGGATATTCCGAAGACAGCTTTTACCACCAGGTATGGGCTGTATGAGTATACCGTTATGTCATTTGGTCTGACTAACGCGCCTTCCTATTTTATGAACATGATGAACAAAGTGTTTATGGAGTTTTTGGATAAGTTCGTCGTAGTGTTCATTGATGATATCCTGGTATATTCGAAGAATGAGGAGGAGCATAAGGAGTATTTGCGTTTGGTACTTGGAAAGCTCAGAGAACACCAATTATATAGCAAGTTTAGCAAATGTGAGTTTTGGTTGAAGGAAGTAGGATTCCTCGGACACGTTATATCTGGAGAAGGTATAGCAGTAGATCCCGCTAAAGTTGAAACCGTGACCAAGTGGGAAGCCCCAACAACAGTTGGAGAGATCCGGAGTTTTCTTGGACTCGCAGGATACTACCGGAGGTTTATTAAGAATTTCTCAAAGATTGCGAAGCCTATGACGGAGTTGTTGAAGAAAGATACCAAGTTCATATGGACGGAGGAGTGTGAGGCTAGTTTTCAGGAGTTGAAGAAATGCTTGGTTACCTCACCAGTGTTGATTTTGCCAGACCAGACCAAAGATTATGAGGTGTATTGTGACGCTTCACGTCGAGGACTTGGAGCAGTGCTTATGCAGGAAGGGAGAGTTGTTTCATATGCCTCAAGACAACTAAAGCCCCATGAGTTGAATTATGCCACGCATGATTTGGAGTTAGCAGCCGTAGTGCATGCATTGAAGACATGGAGACATTTCCTCATTGGAA
Source organism: Triticum urartu (assembly GCF_003073215.2). Lineage (NCBI taxonomy): Eukaryota > Viridiplantae > Streptophyta > Magnoliopsida > Poales > Poaceae > Triticum > Triticum urartu. Next base: position 723,131,352 of record NC_053024.1, on the reverse strand, counting down.
ACCATTGTGAGGTGTACACGGATCATAAGAGTTTGAAGTACATTTTCACACAGAAGGAGTTGAATCTCAGACAAAGGAGATGGTTGGAGCTTATCAAAGATTATGATATGAAATTGCACTATCACCCCGGAAAGGCTAATGTAGTAGCTGACGCGTTAAGCTGTAAGAGCCATGTCAATACGTTAATGATGGGAGGGATACCCAAGGAGTTAGCAGAAAATCTTCATGAACTATGTGTGGAAATAGTTCCGAGAGGCCATGTAGCAGCACTAGAGATTCAGTCAACTTTGATGGATAGAATCAGAGAAGTTCAGAGAACTGACAAAGAGATTGCCGCTATAAAGGAGAAACTGAGCAAAGGAAAAGCTAAAGGATTTCGTGAGGATGAGCACGATACCCTATGGTTTGAAGATCGTGTTTATGTGCCCAATAACCCGGAGATCAAGAAGTTGATTTTGCAAGAGGCACACGATTCACCGTATTCAATTCACCCAGGAAATACCAAGATGTATTTGGATTTGAAGGATATTTTCTGGTGGACGGGAATGAAGAAGGATATTGCGGAGTATGTAGCAGTTTGTGATGTATGCCAGAGAGTAAAGGTAGAGCATCAAAAGCCAGCAGGATTGTTACAACCATTGCCGATACCCGAATGGAAGTGGGATAAGTTAGGCATGGATTTTATCACGGGATTGCCCAGGACTCGTTCAGGCTATGACTCAATTCAGGTTGTAGTTGATCGATTGACGAAAGTAGATCATTTCATCCCAGTAAAGACCACTTACACCAGTGCTAAGTTGGCAAAGATATACATGACCAGAATAGTATGTCTGCATGGAGTTCCGAGGAGTATCGTATCAGATAGAGGAACCCAGTTTACCTCAAAGTTCTGGAAGAAGTTGCACGAAACTTTGGGTACCAGGCTAGAATTCAGTACAGCTTTTCATCCACAAACAGATGGACAGCCCAAGAGAGTCAATCAGATTTTGGAGGATATGCTGAGAGCTTGTGCGCTAGACTACGGATCTAGCTGGGACGATAATTTGCCATATGCAGAGTTCTCTTACAATAACAGTTATCAAACCAGTCTAAAGATGGCCCCTTTCGAAGCTTTGTACGGAAGGAGGTGCAGGACACCGCTGTCCTGGGACGAAGTTGGAGACTGCCAGTTGTTTGGACCTGACTTGATTAAAGAGTCTGAACAGAAGGTGAAATTGATTCGCGATGGGCTCAAGGTAGCCCAGTCCAGACAGAAGAGTTATGCGGATTCTAAACGCAAGGAGACAGTTTACGAAGTCGGAGATAGAGCTTATCTTCGAGTATCTCCACTTCGGGGAACAAAGCGTTTTGGAGTTAAAGGGAAGTTAGCACCACGATTTGTAGGACCATATCGAGTATTGGAACGTATGGGGGAAGTAGCCTACAGATTGGAATTGCCCGAAGGATTGTCAGGAGTTCATGATGTGTTCCACGTTTCTCAATTGAAGAAGTGTCACGCGGAGATGGCTGACATACCATTGAGAGATACCATGCCTTTGGAAACTATTCAGTTGGATAATGATTTGACCTACGAGGAGAAACCAGTTAAGATCCTTGAGTTTGCCAGCCGAGTTACTCGCAGCAAGGTTATCAAGTTTTGCAAAGTTCAGTGGAGCAACCACACGGAGGATGAAGCCACCTGGGAGCGAGAGGAAGATTTGCTCAAAGACCACCCTCACCTATTTTCTAGCCAACCCGAATCTCGAGGGCGAGATTCATCTTAAGGTGGGTAGGTTTGTAACATCCCAAATTTTCAATTTGGAATGTTATACATTAGATCATCATTGCATATCATATTTTATTTTTGCATTTTGGTTGATCCTAGAAAATTCTACGCAACTCAATGACCCACGGAGAGAGTTGGGGATTTCGTTATTTTCATATTTGAGTTTTCTCAAATTTTGAGAATAGGATCATTTGATTTTATTATTTTTATCATCAATTATTTCTATTACAAAAATATGAGAGAGGGTATAAAATGACTTCCCCAAAATAGGGAAATATTGAGGATTTAATAATAAAATCAAACAAGATTTTTATTTTGGAGTTTTTCGGTGTTTTATTTGAATTTAGGAAAAATGTGCATTTTTCAAAATTGCATTTAGGGCCCAAATAAATGTTCACTTTGTCGGGCTTGATTTTAGAAGCCCGGGAAAATTTATTTCGAGATTTTTGGAGTCCGTTTAGTATTTCTTTTTATTTTTCTTCCGAGCGGAATATTTTTAAAAAAGGGGGGAACCGACCTAACCGGGCCGTGTCCGGATAGTTCTCTGGCCCGGCAGGCTTTAAAAGCCGGCCCAGCCCCCCGGGGAGGAACCCTAGCCCCAGCCCCGAGCCGCCCCAGCCGCCGCCCCGCCGCCCAGCCGCGCCGCCGAGGTCCGCGCCGCCCGTTTTTTTAGAAAACCGATTGGTTTTCCATCGGTTTTTTTTAGTTTTCGTTTTTTTAGATCGGTTTTTTTCGGTTTAGGTTAAATAGCGAGCGTTCGCTCGTTTGTTCGTTTAAACGAACAGGTTCATCGTTTAGATCTGGATAACGAACGTTCGTTCATTAATCCATTCGTCGTTTTCTTTTTCTCAGATTAAATCCGCGATTTTTCTGATCGCGATTCCTGATCTGATTTTTGTTTTAGTATAGCTTTTCGCTCGTTTATCAGAATCAGGCGATTCAAGCGCCTAGAGTTTCGTCTCGAAACCCTCTATCCGTTTAACCAACTTAAACAAGATTTTGCTACTGTAAAACTTTCCCTAGATCCAGATTACTAGAACGAAGTTGTTTTCTTTCGCCGTTTGACTTTCGTTGCTTCGTTCGATTTGATTCTTTTGCCAACCGGAGTTCTTAAGTTGAACCTTCTGGTTAGATCTCTTATTTGAGTTTTACCTGTGCTTTAGTTGAGTACTTATTATATGCTTGTTTGTTTGTCTGCGATAGAGTATCCGGAGTGCGCCGCCTGTTACTTCGAATCGTTAGGTTTCCCGGATCATCAACAAGGCAAGTAACACTTTGATCATACCTTTTCTACTACCCAGTTTTATTGCATTAGATCAATCCTCACACATTGCATGATTAGGATCTAATTAAATTATGGGATGGGAAGTAGATGAGGTAGTACCTATTACCTGTTTATTATCAAACCTTTGGGAGTTACTTCTACGTTTGCTTATTATGCCATGCTATGCTAGTAGACGTGGATTGGGTGAGTGATATCCATGACAGATGTGAGTTTTGTTAATTTAATGGTTTATCTAAGGTGGCTACTTAAACACACATCTGGGTGGATTGAGGCACCTGGGTATTCCAGGACTTGCCTGTTTTCTTTTGGACCGCCACCCAGGCTCAAAGGGATCATGAGACTATTCATACTAGAAACTTCCGTGTGCAGCCACAAGCTATTATGGGCTCTAGCATAGTTGACTAAGTCGTGCGAACTCTTACAGTGGTAGACAAGAAGATGTAGGGGATGTAGGTGGTACGGCCTACCCGATCGTAAGCTGCTAGCGCTTCTGAAAGACTATGTCTTGGTCATCCGTCTTCTCAAACACCATGTAGTGCGAGAAAACAAACGGAGGCGATCGAGTCTTGTGGGGAAAAGTGCGCAAACCTCTGCAGAGTGTAACAAACTAATCATGGTTAGCCGTGTCCCCGGTTATGGACATCTTGAGTATCTAGTACTTGGATTATCATGTGAATCTCAACATGTTACCCTAAATTAATTTTGTTGGGTTATGTTTAATGATGATGCTTAATTGGGATTGAGAATGCTGTCAACCATTCTCAATGTTTAACAACCACCTTGATAGTAATTAAAATTTTATTCCTTTGAAGTAGGGAAAAATTGGCTTTACGCAAAACTGTAACGATAGAGCTTTCCACCAGCCAAATATGCATATAGTATAGCTGTTTCATTCCATTACTCTCTATGTGTTACCTTGCCAGCATATTCCATGTGCTGACCCGTTTTCGGGCTGCAACGTTAATGTTGCAGACTTTTCAGATGACGATTAAGGAGTTTTTAGGTGGTGGTTCTATACTCAGTGATGCCGTTGGAGTTGATGGACTCACTTATCTTCCAAGCCTTCCGCTGTTATCGTTATTAGATGTCCTTAAGCCATATTTATTGTAATAAGTTCTCTCTTGAGACACTCGATGTAATAAGTGTGTGATTGCTACTCTGGTATAAATCCTCCGAGTACTGTGTGGTGTCAGCATTACTGATCCAGGGATGACACCGGAGCACAGATATCATACTGTTTGAGGTCTGGTCGCTACACTTAGCTTGCACACACACTTGACACTCAGATCCCTTGACGGTGGTGAAACTAGGGATTAAGTTCAACTTCGCTAGTCGCGACATGCAACCAAAGTTAACATGACAAATATGTGAATGCCACACATTGGATTCACTATTGTTGCAAATATGATTAACAACTTTATTGCAAACGTCTGATAAGGATAAACGAAACAAGCCTCCTGACTCATAGCCTTGACCAACAAAGGTTCCATACTTGGATATTACAAATTTATTTGACTCAAAGACAAGCTTGTAGCCATTTCTACACAGAAGAGATCCGCTAACAAGATTTTTATTGACGGAGGGGACATAATGCACGTTCTTCAGCCGCACGATCTTCCCCGAAGTAAACTTCAGATCGACCGTGCCAACACCACGAACAGAAGCACTTGAACCGTTGCCCATCAGCACGGTTGAAGTCCCTGCGGTCTGATAAGACGAAAACATGGAAATATAACCGCATACATGCACATTAGCACCCGTGTCAATCAACCAGTTAGGAGAATGACATACTGAAAGAATAGTGGGAAATATACCATACCCAGCATCCTTCATGTCAGTGTCTCCAATGACAACATTAGCGGTCTTGCCGCCTTTCCCAGGATGACGCTTGTCATAGCGATTAGGGCAACTAGGAGCCCAATGATCAGGATCCCCACACACATGACAAGCACCTTTCTTCTTGCCATTCTTCTTCTTGAAGTTCGTGTGTTGCACAGCCTTGTTTTTCCCATCAAACTTTGCTTTTCCATCAAACTTGCCTTTGTTCTTGAACTTGTGGGGCTGGAAGTTCTGCTTCTGTACCATATTGGCACTAGATCCTCCCTCAATACCTCGAGCACGTGTGTCCTTTGCTCTCGCCTTTTCTTCCAAATCAAGAGTGCCAATGAGATCCGGGACGGAAAACTCCTGCCTCTTATGCTTCAGCAAGGTAGCAAAGTTCCTCCATGAAGGAGGAAGCTTAGTGATGATACCTCCGGCAACAAACTTGTCCGGTAGCATACAACTGAAGTGCTCAAGTTCTCTAGCAAATGACTGTATCTCATGAGCTTGCTCAACCACGGAGCGCTCTTCAGTCATCCTGTAATCATAGAATTGCTCCATGATGTACAGCTCAGTGCCAGCATCCGAGACCCCAAACTTGGCCTCGAGTGCATCCCACATATCTTTTCCATTATCAATTGACGCATAAGCATCAACTATGTTCTCACCAAGAACACTCAAGAGAGCAGCCTTAAACAGAGTATCCATTTTCTGAAAAGCTTGTGCCTGTTGAGCATCAAGCTCCCCTTCAGGTTTGCCAAGAGTGGCGTCATAGCAACTCATGGTTTGAAACCATAAGACTGCTCTCACGCGCCACCTTTTATAGTGGATACCCTCAAACATACGAGGTCTCATGGAAGCAGCAAAATCACTTGGGGTAAATTGCCTATAATAAGGTTTTTGGATTGTTGGAAATATGAGCAATTTACCAAATGATTTTATTAACAGAAATAGTAGATAAAGCATGACTAATATAGTAGAGATAAAACAAGTCATGCTTTCTGACAGAGAGAAGGTAAATAGCTTCTGCATATATGAACCGTAGGCTAACATATCTATAGCAGACAGTAGAACTAGTTGCATGTATGAAGTAGAGCCTAACATAAGTAGGGCAAGTACTAGTACGAGAAACTGTGGCAGGACATCTAACAGAAAGAAGAACACATACGGGACAGCAGCAGCAGTAGCACTGGACTTGGGGTCGGTGTCCTCGCCAGCCATGTCGTCGAGGAGGTTGTCGATGTCGGGGAAGAAGTCGTCGTCGGAGTCCGGGGCGTCCGTGATGAAGGAGTCAGTCAGTAGTCGCGCAGAGCTCTCCCCAAAAACCTTATCACCCTTCTCCCGTACAGGACTCAAAGAGGTGTGGTTTCGGAGGCCTACTCTCCCAACCTGCGGTGCACACCGCAAGTCGGGATGGGGAAGATCGTAGCAGCAGCGCAGTGTTCAGGAACTTGTGGCGAGAGGAGGAAGAGATTCTGGTGCGGTTCTCTGGGAGGAGCGACCTCCCTTTTATAGGCGCAAGAGAAGGAGGTGAGAGGGTAGCGACGGGAGGCGAAACGAAGAGACGGAGGCGAAGCGAACAGCCAGCAGCCGAAGGGCTGCACCGTTCGCATTCAAACTCCACTTTCGCTAAAATCTTTTCAGCTTCTGTGTGACCTTTCGTATACCCGTAGTGCGTGGCAAAAATTTAGATATCGGCTCAGCTCATTCCCGCAACCCGCGGCGCGTCGTGACGTGTCATGGCGAGGCGGGCGGCGGAGGAGGAGCGCGCGTGGATATCCCTCTTGTTCCCATGCTCGTACAAGTGGGGAAAGAACCTCTCTTATAAGGAGGTCCAACTCCCACTCAGCAATGTGGGACTAAACTTTAGTAGTATCCCTTGCCTTGCATAAATGGGCTAAGTGGGCCTCTAGGATTTATTAGGAATTTCTGAAATAGTTATTGGGCCGCCCAAAATAAACTAAATTCCAGCAGAGTTTTCACCTACTCGTGGAATCAGACAAGGGGACCCGATATCTCCATACTTGTTCTTGTTAGCAGCAGAGGGCCTGTCATGCCTTTTAGAATCTAGAAGTGAGTCATCGAACCAGAGTAGTCTGCAAGTGGCGCCCCTGGCATCGCCGGTTAATCACTTATTATTTGTTGATGACAGCCTGCTGTTTTTCATGGCAAACGGTGTGGGAGCTATTGAGGTGAACCTAGTACTGGACATGTATTGTCAATCTACGGGGCAGCGGATAAACTATAGTAAGACTTCTATATATTTTAGAAAGGGTGTGCCGGAAGTACACGTCTGGAAATAAAAACTTTGCTACAAGTGCCAAATGAAACACTCAATGAGAAATATTTGGGAATGCCTTCTGATATTGGATGCTCAAAAAATGGGGCCTTTAAATACCTCAAGGACTGGCTATGGAGCAAAGTACAAGGGTGGATTGAAAATACTATGTCATCGGCAGGTAAAGAGGTATTGGTAAAGGCCGTTGCCCAAGCTGTTCCAATGTTCTCTATGTCGTGTTTCAAACTTCCTCCGGGTCTTTGCGAGCACCTAAACATGTTGATCCGGAAGTTTTGGTGGGGAAGCAAAGAAGGGAAATGCAAACCGCACTGGGTATCGTGGAAAGTAATGACACAACCCAAATGCATGGGAGGGCTTGGTTTTAAGGATTTTGAACTCTTTAACTTGGCAATGCTTGCCAAGCAGGCCTGGCGTTTACTGCAGTGTCCTGACTCTTTTGAGTGCTCGACTTCTAAATAGTATATACTATCCAAATTGTTCTGTCCTGGAAGCGACATAGGGGGGTCACCCCAGCCAAGTATGGAGAGCCATGATCGAAGGAAGCGATACCCTCAAACTGGGCTTGATCAAGCGGATAGGGAACAGCTCCTCAACCAAGATATGTTTGGACAACTGGCTCCCAAGGGACGAGATGTTGAGACCCTATGGTTGCATAAGTCAGAATCCTCCCGAGCTTGTGTCTGAACTAATAGACCAAACTTCTGCGCGATGGGACATACAGATGATATCAGAGACATTCATGCCAATAGATGCTCGTATAATTCTAGGTATTTCCCTTTGCACGAGAAATATGTCGAACTTCTGGAGCTGGTATCATGAGCATAATGGCTTGTTCTCTGTTAGGTTGGCATACAGGATGCTTGTTGCAATAAGATCGAGAAGGGAGGCTTGGCTAGAGAACAGAACGGGCTCTTCTAGCGCTTCTGGAGACGAGCGAGCTTGGAAAACACTATGGAAAACACAAGTACCAGGGAAGGTGAGGACTTTCCTATGGCGACTTTCAAAACACTCAATCCCAACGAACGATGTCCGAGCCCATAGACACATGACAGATTTTAGTGCTTGCAATTTGTGCGGAGCTCGAGACTTATGGAGACACTCTCTGCTCGAGTGCACCATGTTTCGATGCACTTGGACCCTGGTTGACAATGAGCTGGCACAAACAATGGCAACAGTGACTAAACCGAGTACTAAACAATGGCTATTCACTCTGATGGATCGCCTTTCTCATGATGATTTTGTGGAACTTTCGGTGACACTTTGGGCTCTTTGGGCAGCGAGGCGCAAAGCGATACACGAAGGGATCTTCCAAAGTCTGCACACCATTATTGCTTTCATCAATAGTTACATCGCCGAGCTCGATGTCAACACAAAACAAGAGCAGGTGCCTCGCTCTGGAGGTGTGGTACATATACCAACTGGAAGACCAAGAGCACCCCCTACGGGCTATGCAAAAATCAATGTAGACGCGGGGACGAGACGTAAAAGAGGATCAACAGCTGCGGTGTGCAGGGACAACACCGGAGCTTACCTGGGCAGCTCTGCTTTAGTAGTGGAAGGGCTGGATGATCCGTCAGCTCTTGAAGCAATAGCATGTCGTGAAGGATTGGCGCTAGCAGCGGATCTCCATTTAAACCAGTTCGTCATCGCTTCGGACGCACAGATGGTGGTGAGTGCAATCAACAAGGGCAGCTTAGGCACATTTGGTGCAATTATCAATGAAATAAAACTTCAGTCAGAGTCATTTCAATGTAATTTTGTCTTTGAAGATCGTGCCTCCAATAAGGAAGCATATAGTCTAGCCAAACAATCTCTTCTTCTAGGTCCAAGGCGCCACGTCTGGTATGGTCAACCCCGTGACCTGAGCTGTATCCAACACAATGTGGTGTTTGATGAATAAAGTTTGGCTTACCCTAAAAAAATTGCCTGTCCCCGCTCAAAAATAAAATAAAATTGCCTGTCAAAAAAAAAGTTGAGCATTTGGTAGATCCCCAATTCCCCCGCCGGCCAGCCCGATGGCGCCGCCGCAGCCAGCGCCACCGCCGGGGACGCCGATCTTCCGAACCCCAGACGAGCTCCTCCACGACATCTTCCTCCGTCTCCCCACTGCTGCCGACCTAGCCCGCGCCTCCGCGGCGTGCCCCTCCTTTCGCCGTCTCATCACTGACCACGCCTTCCTCCGTCGCTACCGCGCCCTCCACCCGCCGCCTCTCATCTGCGCCCTCCACCCTCCGTTCGACGACAGCGCCTTCATCCCGGCCCAGCCGCCGCACCCCTCCGCCGTCGCCGCCCGCGCCTTCGCCGGCTTCGACTTCTCCTGCTCCTCCTTCCTCCCCTCCACCGCCAGCCTTACCTGGAGCGCGATTGACTTCTTGGACGGACGCGCCCTCCTCGCCGGCGCCCCAGTCCCACGCAAACGCGGCAGCTCTCATCTGCGCAACCTCCAGTACCGCTATTTTTCGGCCAGGGAGCTCGCCGTGTGCGACCCCGTGCACCGCCGCTACATCCTGCTCCCGCCGTCCCCGGCGACCTGAAAGCGCTGGTCAGTGAACCGGACCTCCTCCATCTGGAGACTTTCCTTGCTCCCGGCGAGGATGAGGAGGACCCGTTATCATTCAGGGTCATGTGCTTGGTGCAATGCAGAACGGATATGGTGCTTCTCGTCTTCTCCTCGTTGGATGGGCAATGGCATTCTCTTGCATTTGATCTGTGGAGTGCTGCGTCTGATCCACTTAAACACCCCAAGGATGGGCTCTCAGATCGTCAGTTCGTCCACGGATGCTTCTGTTGGCATTTCCCCCTCCTGAACAAGTTGGTTCTGCTTGATACACGCACCATGGAGTTCTCTGCTGTCAACCTACCACCTGAACAAGGATGGAGCAGCAATTTTGTCATTGTTGAGGCAGCAGAAGGAATGCTTGGAATGCTCGCTGATGTCTATGACAGGGATAACATATATGACCCATGTTGGCTGACGTATTCCATTCTGAGAAATAACCAATGGCACTTGGAGAAGGTCATCCCGTTGCCGGGAATGCATCATGTTGTTCTGCTTGGTGTAGGCGGGGGATACCTGCTCATAGGAGCCATGTACATCACATCTTCTGGAGGGGAGGTGAAGTTTGGGTTATTTTCGGTGGACGTCAAGACGTTTCAGGTCGAGTTGTTCACTCAGCGTAGCAAAGTCATCTTCTCTGGTCGACTATATGCTGGTTTCCCACCATCATTATGTGCACCAACCATATGAAGTGGTGAGCATGTTATCTGCTTAATTTTATTTAACTTGGTCTCAGTGTTACACAGCAAAGATATATGATTCAGGTATTTATGTCATGAATATTTTCTTTTTCCACTCTGCCTAGTTTGTTAGTTCGCATTACGGTTAATTATTGTTGGAGGGCATTTAGGTGATTATATAATGCCTAACTTATTTGTGCAATTGGAAGCTCAGTTTGATATATTGATTTGTTATCACCATTTTGAGGTTACCGTACTAATAAATCAGAAGCCTCTTTGTTGCTGATATTTTAGTAATCCAGAGCCCCCCTTGCTCTTGAAATTTCTACTATATGAGTTGGTCAAATTCACATAATTTCCTTCATTTTTATGTGTAACCTGTTTATGAGTCGAAATCATCTAACTAGAACAGCTCCATGTTTCTGCTCTGAACAGCAGTTCTAGCAGTTTGTTTTTATGTGATTACAATCCACTACAGATTACTCCATATATCAGTAGTATACAGCAGCCCGAAGGGGAAAAGTTGATTTTCGGTTGTCTGTAGATTTTCTGCTGTTGAACTGCTAAACAGTAAGGAGGAGGTCACATATAGTACAATCATAGGCATAAGGATATTATTGTATTATTACATCTGATCTGCATAAGTAACTTTATTCTTATAGACAAAAGAAAAACAAGACATATAACAACCAAAGAGTTGTATGCATGGATGCTCGACTGAGCTTTTGAATTTGTTTCCCAGGTCAAAAGTGTTGCTGTATCATATCCTTTCTTCATCTACACATTTTCTAGCCTCATTATTGTCTCCTCTGCATCTTCCTCTTCATGCTCCTCGGCTGTCGCACCTGTCATGGGCCTTGTTTCCTTTTTTTTTTTTAAATTGGTTCCTCGAATGCAAACCTCACTGTAGTGCATTCTTATTGTATAAATTCTAGGCTGCTTAACCATATGCACACATAGAAATTTCAACCTGTGGCTTGCTGCCATGTGCTCATCAGTATGTTTGCAAAGTACATTGTTGAAGTCCTTTTCTCTGATTGATAGGTCTTATTTGTATTCATGTATTGCACTGTTGCTGGGCGATGTGATAGGCACCTCGTTGCAAATATCCATTGTCAACTTGCAACACGCAGCGATCCATATATTTGATGCTTGTTATATGTACTTGGTAGCCCTGTATTTCCTATTGACGCCTTTCTACATATAGTAAGTTGATGCTGTTTCATCTATCCGCAGATGCTGATGCCATGTGGAAGAAGAGCTGATTCCTCTGAAAGCGCGTCGTGGTGAAGGAAGAGAAAGGTGTGATGTGTGGATTAGATGCATTGGCTTGTTGGACAATTGGATCTGGAATGTCGAGAGTGAAGCACGGATTGGATGTATTATTTGCTTGTTCAATGCGGACGCCTTGTCGAGCGCTATGATGTGTGCGTGCGAGCGAGCTATCCCTGTGTAAAATCTTTTTAGCCCGGTTACAGCGTTTGAAGCCTGTTCCGATCTCTGAACTGAACTTTAAGGTGCTCACTGTTTATGAACCAATGGATCTCTGAACTTCTTTCTGTTACTGCAGTGTCGATTAGACTTGTTGGAGAATGTGTGTGCCCTGCTTGCTTGGCAGCAGTGACAGTAAGGTCTAGAAGAAAGAAAGATTGTAGAAAGAAACAATGTATTACTGGATGAAATGATTTGTCCTCTTGGTTGGAATCACGCTGGTTTGTTGTGCGGCTTGTTCCCAGTCTGGAGAGAGGGCCATGGTGGCCTAGCCCAGTGGCCAGCGACCGGGACCTGGCCGACGCAGGACACGTTCTCCTCTTTATTACTCCCTCCGTAAAGAAATATAAAAGCGTTTAGATCACTATTTAGTGATCTAAACACTTATATATATTTTTATACAGAAAGTAAAAATCAGCAGGGGCTTCTCCCCCTATTGGTCTTTTTCTTTTTTTTCTGAGAGGGCCATTCTTGTCGTAGGGTATGACCCCGCGTCGGCACATCCCCATCGGGTCGCACTACAACAGAGGAGCTCCTTGGTCCATCACAGTGACCTGTGGTCCCGTTGCACAGCACGTCGGCATCTCGCTTTGCACGCCTCTGACCAACAACGAAATTGATTGTTTAACCCCCTGCTAGAAGAGGAGCTACTATGTGTTGCTTGATTTTTTTTTAATTGAGTTGATGTGTCGCTTGATGTGAGACGGAGCGTGCGCTCACGTCAGGCCGTCGCTATAAATAGGCCAGGCCAGGTAAGTTTCAGGTTAGTTCGCCCTTTCCCTTGTATTTTCCTTTGTTTTTCTCTTTCCAAAATATAATAAATACATATACTCCAAAATCGTGGAATTAACTAAAAACTAAAAAATATGGAGAAATGTTAACGCAATGTAAAAAATAATTCTTAGCTTAATTAAAAAAATCGATAGCATGTAAACAGAAATGTTCGTGTGAATTTCCAATAAAATGTATGTGAATTATAAAAATATTGTTAATCATGTATGTGAAAAAAATTAGATATGAATAAAAAATGTTCTTGATTTATACAAAAAATATACAAATATGTATGAAAAAAGTACACATCAATAACATATGTTTGAAGAAAATGTTAATGATGTATTTATGAAATGTTAAACCTGTATAAAAGATGTTCCTAATGTGTATAAAAATGTACAATCATAATGTATAGAAAATGTTCACCTTTTTCAATAAAAATGTATGTGACATTATAAAATACGGTTAAACATGTATAAACAGTTTGATTTTTTAATACAAAAAAATGTACAAATGCGTATGAAAAATAAGACATAAAAATAATATATTTCAAAAAAATGTTAATCACATATTTAAAAAAGGTTAAACGTGTATAAAAATGCTGCTTATGTATGTAAATAATGTAAAGTGTCTATGAAAAATGTAGATATTAAAACATATATTTGAAAAAAGTATTAATCATGAATTTAAATTTTTTATAAACAATGTTCCTGATATTTACAAAAAATGTATAATGTTTATGAGGAAGATGGATCATCTGTTGAAAAAAAAAATAAAAAAATGAAAAATGAAAACCAAAGAAAATCAGTGAAAAAAGGAAAACTAAATAAAAAAGAAAAATAAAGCTAAACTGAACGAAATGAAATAAAGAACAAACCAGAAAAAAAAATCAAGGAAACCAGACTCAAACAGTGAAAACAAGATAAAGAAAACGACACAGAAAAAACCTGGACCCAAACAGTGGAAAACATGACAAGGAAACCCACATAGAAAGAAAAACCGCAAAAAAAATAACTGGACCCAAACAATGAAAAACCAGACAAAGAAAACCCACACAAAAAGAATAACCGCACAAAACAGCTATAGTGTTGGGCCGGCCCAGCCGTGTCGGGCCTGAGGTGAGGGGGCATACATCTCGCTATAAGTGAATATGGCTCCTGTGCATGATACACATATTCATTACACATCAGCGGACTCGGGTGCAAGCTGATCTTGGGCTTCCTGGCCTGCTCCCGTGGCCATGTTCGCGGCTTGTGAGGGTTGTTGCAGGTGGTGCATGAGATTTTGCTGAATCATGAAGAAATTGTGATCTGACCCAACTTAGGTTGGATGTGGTGACTGGTGAGGGTGATCAATGTTTTATTAGAGCAATCTCCAACTATATCCCAATAATTTGGTGCTTTGATTTTAGGTGTGAAGAGAGAAGGTTGTTGGTCATGAGAAAAGTTTATGATTTTCCGGCAGTCCAATAATCGGTGCCCTAAATTTTTGCCTTCTCTACTCCACAATTGCAAAACATATTCAAATAAACTATGACATGGTAATTAATACTTTGCAACATCACAACACATATAATCAATTTTTTTGAAAATTTCGAACTCAAGTTCAAATCCACAACATTTCTAATTTGTTAAATTTGATCCGAAAACCTCAAGCATTGTGCATCACAAACAGAAACAAAAGTACATAGAACATGAGTTCATAAAGATCTCAAATGTGAGTTCCTCCATTGCCCGAACTAGTGCTTCAATTCTCTACACTGGCACAATTGTTTTCATTGCCACCCATACCACCTCCCATGAATCCTCCCATGCCACCCATCTCTCTTCCCATGAATGCTCCAAAGCCTTCCAACTCTCCCATGAAGTCTCCCACAGGCCTTGCCGCCAACACTTGACCATGACAAAGCTCTAAGTATGCTCTTGCCTTCTCATCGAGAGTATTCGGTCAATGAACATGAGATTTTGCTCATTTTCCATGCTCTTGATTCTTTGTAACGCCCACGATGCGGCTATATCTCCCACGTGTCGAAGCACGACTTAGAGGCATAACCGCATTGTAAGCAATGTCGCAAGTGAGGTAATCTTCACACAACCCATGTAATACATAAGGGAAAGAGATATGTAGTTGGCTTACAATCACCACTTCACACAATTACATGAATAAAGCATTACATCAACCAGATACAATCAAGGTCCGACTACGGAACCAAAATAAAAGAAGACTACCCCAAATGCTACACAGATCCCCGATCGTCCCAACTGGGCTCCACTACTGATCAACGGGAAACGGAACAACACAATGAACACGATCTTCATCAAGCTCCTCTTTGAGCTTGGTTGTGTCACCTGCACGGTATCATCGGCACCTGCAAACTGGTTTTGGAAGTATCTGTTGGGAAACGTGGTAATTTCAAAAAATTTCCTACGCACACGCAAGATCATGGTGATGCATAGCAACGAGAGGGGAGAGTGTTGTCTACGTACCCATGCAGACCGACTACGGAATCGTTGACGCAACATAGAGGAAGTAGTCATACGTCTTCCCGATCCGACCGATCCACGCACCGTTACTCCGGCACCTCCGAGTTCTTAGCACACGTACAGCTCGATGACGCTCCCCGGGCTCCGATCCAGCAAAGCTTCGGGGATGAGTTCCGTCAGCACAACGGCGTGGTGACGATGATGATGTTCTACCGACTCAGGGCTTCGCCTAAGCACTACAACGATATGATCGAGGTGGAATATGGTGGCAGGGGGCACCGCACACGGCTAAGGAACGATCACGTGGATCAACTTGTGTCTCTAGAGGTGCCCCTGCCCCCGTATATAAAGGATCCAAGGGGGAGGGGTTCGGCCGGCCCTATGGTGGCGCAGGAGGAGTCCTACTCCTACCGGGAGTAGGACTCCCCCCCTTTTCCTAGTCCAAGTAGGATTGGTGGAGAAGAGAGGGAAAGAGGGGGGCGCCGCCCCTCCCTCCTAGTCCAATTCGGACCAGGGGGAGAGGGGGCGCGCGGCCTGCCCTGGCAGCCCCTCCCACTTCTCCACTTTAGGCCCATAAGGCCCATTAACCCCCCGAGGGGTTCCGGTAACCCCCCGGTGCTCCGGTTTTATCCGATACTCTTCCGGAACCCTTCCGGTGTCCTAATATAGTCATCCAATATATCAATCTTTATGTCTCGACCATTTCGAGACTCCTCGTCATGTCCGTGATCACATCCGGGACTCCGAACTAACTTCGGTACATCAAAATGCATAAACTCATAATAACTGTCATCGTAACGTTAAGCGTGCGGACCCTACGGTTCGAGAACAATGCAGACATGACTGAGACACATCTCCGGTCAATAACCAATAGCAGGACCTGGATGCCCATATTGGCTCCTACATATTCTACGAAGATCTTTATCGGTCAGACCGCATAACAACATACGTTGTTCCCTTTGTCATCGGTATGTTACTTGCCCGAGATTCGATCGTCGGTATCCAATACCTAGTTCAATCTCATTACCGGCAAGTCTCTTTACTCGTTCTGTAATACATCATCCCGCAACTAACTCATTAGTTGCAATGCTTGCAAGTCTTATGTGATGTGCATTACCGAGAGGGCCCAGAGATACCTCTCCGACAATAGGAGTGACAAATCCTAATCTCGAAATACGCCAACCCAACATCTACCATTGGAGACACCTGTAGAGCTCCTTTATAATCACCCAGTTATGTTGTGACGTTTGGTAGCACACAAAGTGTTCCTCCGGTAAACGGGAGTTGCATAATCTCATAGTCATAGGAACATGTATAAGTCATGAAGAAAGCAATAGCAACATACTAAACGATCGGGTGCTAAGCTAATGGAATGGGTCATGTCAATCAGATCATTCAACTAATGATGTGACCTCATTAATCAAATAACAACTCTTTGTTCATGGTTAGGAAACATAACCATCTTTGATTAACGAGCTAGTTAAGTAGAGGCATACTAGTGACATTCTGTTTGTCTATGTATTCACACATGTATTATGTTTCCGGTTAATACAATTCTAGCATGAATAATAAACATTTATCATGATATAAGGAAATAAATAATAACTTTATTATTGCCTCTAGGGCATATTTCCTTCAGTCTCCCACTTGCACTAGAGTCAATAATCTAGATTACACAGTAATGATTCTAACACCCATGGAGCCTTGGTGCTGATCATGTTTTGCTCGTGGAAGAGGCTTAGTCAACAGGTCTGCAACATTCAGATCCGTATGTATCTTGCAAATCTCTATGTCTCCCACCTGGACTAGATCCCGGATGGAATTGAAGCGTCTCTTGATGTGCTTGGTCCTCTTGTGAAATCTGGATTCCTTTGCCAAGGCAATTGCACCAGTATTGTCACAAAAGATTTTCATTAGACCCTATGCACTAGGTATGACACCTAGATCGGATATGAACTCCTTCATCCAGACTCCTTCGTTCACTGCTTCCGAAGCAGCTATGTACTCCGCTTCACATGTAGATCCCGCTACGACGCTTTGTTTAGAACTGCACCAACTGACAGCTCCACCGTTTAATGTAAACATGTATCCGGTTTGCGATTTAGAATCGTCCGGATCAGTGTCAAAGCTTGCATCAACGTAACCTTTTACGGTGAGCTCTTTGTCACCTCCATATACGAGAAACATATCCTTAGTCCTTTTCAGGTATTTCAGGATGTTCTTGACCGCTGTCCAGTGATCCACTCCTGGATTACTTTGGTACCTCCCTGCTAAACTTATAGCAAGGCACACATCAGGTCTGGTACACAGCATTGCATACATGATAGAGCCTATGGCTGAAGCATAGGGAACATCTTTCATTTTCTCTCTATCTTCTGCAGTTGGTCGGGCATTGAGTCTTACTCAATCTCACACCTTGTAACATAGGCAAGAACCCTTTCTTTGCTTGATCCATTTTGAACTTCTTCAAAATCTTGTCAAGGTATGTGCTTTGTGAAAGTCCAATTAAGCGTCTTGACCTATCTCTATAGATCTTTATGCCTAATATGTAAGCAGCTTCTCCGAGGTCTTTCATAGAAAAACTCTTATTCAAGTATCCCTTTATGCTATCCAGAAATTCTATATCATTTCCAATCAGTAATATGTCATCCACATATAATATCAGAAATGCTACAGAGCTCCCACTCACTTTCTTGTAAATACAGGCTTCTCCAAAAGTCTGTATAAAACCAAATGCTTTGATCACACTATCAAAGCGTTTATTCCAACTCCGAGAGGCTTGCACCAGTCCATAAATGGATCGCTGGAGCTTGCACACTTTGTTAGCTCCCTTTGGATCGACAAAACCTTCCGGTTGCATCATATACAACTCTTCTTCCAGAAATCCATTCAGGAATGCAGTTTTGACTTCCATCTACCAAATTTCATAATCACAAAATGCGGCAATTGCTAACATGATTCGGACAGACTTAAGCATCGCTACGGGTGAGAAGGTCTCATCGTAGTCAACCCCTTGAACTTGTCGAAAACCTTTTGCGACAAGTCGAGCTTTGTAGACAGTAATATTACCATCAGCGTCAGTCTTCTTCTTGAAGATCCATTTATTTTCAATTGCTTGCCGATCATCGGGCAAGTCAACCAAAGTCCATACTTTGTTCTCATACATGGATCCCATCTGAGATTTCATGGCTTCAAGCCATTTTGCGGAATCTGGGCTCACCATCGCTTCTTCATAGTTCGTAGGTTCATCATGATCTAGTAGCATGGATTCCAGAACAGGATTACCGTACCACTCTGGTGCGGATCTCACTCTGGTTGATCTACGAGGTTCAGTAGTATCTTGATCTAAAGTTTCATGATCATCATCATTAGCTTCCTCACTTATTGGTGTAGGTGTTGCAGAAACAGTTTTCTGCGATGTACTACTTTCCAATAAGGGAGTAGGTACAGTTACCTCGTCAAGTTCTACTTTCCTCCCACTCACTTCTTTCGAGAGAAACTCCTTCTCTAGAAAGTTTCCGAATTTAGCAACAAAAGTCTTGCCTTCGGATCTGTGATAGAAGGTGTATCCAATAGTTTCCTTTGGATATCCTATGAAGACACACTTCTCCGATTTGGGTTCGAGCTTATCAGGTTGAAGCTTTTTCACATAAGCATCGCAGCCCCAAACTTTCAGAAACGACAACTTTGGTTTCTTGCCAAACCACAGTTCATAAGGCGTCGTCTCAACGGACTTTGATGGTGCCCTATTTAACGTGAATGCGGCCGTCTCTAGAGCGTATCCCCAAAATGATAGCGGTAAATCAGTAAGAGACATCATAGATCGCACCATATCTAGTAAAGTACGATTACGACGTTCGGACACACCATTACGCTGTGGTGTTCCAGGTGGCGTGAGTTGCGAAACTATTCCATAATTTTTCAAATGTACACCAAACTCGTAACTCAAATATTCTCCTCCACGATCAGATCGTAGAAACTTTATTTTCTTGTTACGATGATTTTCCACTTCACTCTGAAATTCTTTGAACTTTTCAAATGTTTTAGACTTATGTTTCATTAAGTAGATATACCCATATCTGCTTAAATCATCTGTGAAGGTGAGAAAATAACGATATCCGCCATGAGCCTCAATATTCATGGACCACATACATCTGTATGTATGATTTCCAACAAATCTGTTGCTCTCTCCATAGTACCGGAGAACGGCGTTTTAGTCATCTTGCCCATGAGGCACGGTTCGCAAGTACCAAGTGATTCATAATCAAGTGGTTCCAAAAGTCCATCAGTATGGAGTTTCTTCATGCGCTTTATACCGATATGACCTAAACGGCAGTGCCACAAATAAGTTGCACTATCATTATCAACTCTGCATCTTTTGGCTTCAACATTATGAATATGTGTGTTACTACTATCGAGATTCATCAAAAATAGACCACTCTTCAAAGGTGCATGACCATAAAAGATATTACTCATATAAATAGAACAACCATTATTCTCTGATTTAAATGAATAACCGTCTCGCATCAAACAAGATCCAGATATAATGTTCATGCTCAACGCTGGCACCAAATAACAATTATTTAGGTCTAATATTAATCCCGAAGGTAGATGTAGAGGTAGCGTGCCGACCGCGATCACATCGACTTTGGAACCGTTTCCCACGCGCATCGTCACCTCGTCCTTCGCCAGTGTTCGCTTAATCCGTAGTCCCTGTTTCGAGTTGCAAATATTAGCAACAGAACCAGTATCAAATACCCAGGTGCTACTGCGAGCTCTAGTAAGGTACACATCAATAACATGTATATCACATATACCTTTGTTCACCTTGCCATCCTTCTTATCGCCAAATACTTGGGGCAGTTCCGCTTCCAGTGACTAGTCCCTTTGCAGTAGAAGCACTTAGTCTCAGGCTTAGGACCAGACTTGGGCTTCTTCACTTGAGCAGCAACTTGCTTGCCGTTCTTCTTGAAGTTCCCCTTCTTCCCTTTGCCCTTTTCTTGAAACTAGTGATCTTGTCAACCATCAACACTTGATGCTCTTTCTTGATTTCTACCTTCATTGATTTCATCATCATGAAAAGCTCGGGATTCGTTTCCGTTATTCCTTGCATATCATAGTTCATCACGAAGTTCTACTAACTTGGTGATGGTGACTAGAGAATTCTGTCAATCACTATCTTATCTGGAAGATTAACTCCCACTTGATTCAAGCGATTGTAGTACCCAGACAATCTGAGCACATGCTCACTAGTTGAGCAATTCTCCTCCATCTTTTAGCTATAGAACTTGTTGGAGACTTCATATCTCTCAACTCTGGTATTTGCTTGAAACTTCAGCTCCTGGAACATCTCATATGGTCCATGACGTTCAAAACGTCTTTGAAGTCCCGATTCTAAGCTGTTAAGCATGGTGCACTAAACTATCAAGTAGTCATCATATTGAGCTAGCCAAACGTTCATAACGTCTGCATCTGCTCCTGCAATAGGCCCGTCACCTAGTGGTGCATCAAGGACATAATTCTTCTGTGCAGCAATGAGGATAAACCTCAGATCACGGATCCAATCCGCATCATTGCTACTAACATCTTTCAACACAATTTTTCTCTAGGAACATATCAAAATAAACATATGAAAGCAATAACGCGAGCTATTGATCTACAACATAATTTGCAAAATACTACCAGGACTAAGTTCATGATAAATTTAGGTTCAATTAATCATATTACTAAAGAACTCCGACTTAGATAGACATCTCTCTAATCCTCTAAGTGATTACGTGATCCAAATCAACTAAACCATGTCCGATCATCACGTGAGATGGAGTTGTTTTCAATGGTGAACATCGCTATGTGATCATATCTACTATATGATTCACGCTCGACCTTTCGGTCTCCGTGTTCTGAGGCCATATCTGTATATGCTTGGCTCATCAAGTATAACCTGAGTATTCTGCGTGTGCAACTGTTTTGCACCCGTTGTATTTGAACGTAGAGCCTATCACACCCGATCATCACGTGGTGTCTCAGCACGAAGAACTTTCGCAATGGTGCATACTCAGGGAGAACACTTCTTGATAATTTAGTGAGAGATCATCTTATAATGCTACCGTCAATCAAAGAAAGATAAGATGCATAAAAGATAAACATCACATGCAATCAATATAAGTGATATGATATGGCCATCATCATCTTGTGCCTGTGATCTCCATCTACGAAGCACCGTCATGATCACCATCGTCACCGGCGCGACACCTGGATCTCCATCGTAGCATCGTTGTCGTCTCACCGATCTTATGCTTCCACGACTATCACTACCGCTTAGCAATAAAGTAAAGCATTACATCGCGATTGCATTGCATACAATAAAGCGACAACCATATGGCTCCTGCTAGTTGCCGATAACTCGGTTACAAAACATGATCATCTCATACAATAAAATTTAGCATCATGTCTTGGCCATATCACATCACAACATGCCCTGCAAAAACAAGTTAGACGTCCTCTACTTTGTTGTTGCAAGTTTTACGTGGCTGCTATGGGCTTAAGTAAGAACCAATCTCACCTACGCATCAAAACCACAACGATAGTTTGTCAATTTGACTCCGTTTTAACCTTCGCAAGGACCGGGCGTAGCCACACTTGGTTCAACTAAAGTTGGAGAGACTGTCGCCCGCAAGCCACCTATGTGCAAAGCACGTCGGGAGAACCGGTCTCGCGTAAGCGTACGCGTAATGTCGGTCCGGGTCGTCTCGTCCAACAATACCGCCGAACCAAAGTATGACATGCTGGTAGGCAGTATGACTTATATCGCTCACAACTCACTTGTGTTCTACTCGTGCATATAACATCAAACCATAAAACCTAGGCTCTGATACCACTGTTGGGGAACGCAGTAATTTCAAAAATTTTCCTACGCACACGCAAGATCATGGTGATGCATAGCAACGAGAGGGGAGAGTATGATCTACGTACCCTTGTAGATCACAACGGAAGCGTTGACACAACGTAGAGGAAGTATTCGTACGTCTTCTTCCCGATCCGACCGATCCAAGCACCGTTACTCCGGCACCTCCGAGTTCTTAGCACACGTACAGCTCGATGACGCTCCCCGGGCTCTGATCCAGCAAAGCTTCGGGGATGAGTTCCGTCAGCACAACGGCATGGTGACGATGATGATGTTCCACCGACGCAGGGCTTCGCCTAAGCACTACAACGATATGACCGAGGTGGAATATGGTGGCAGGGGGCACCGCACACGGCTAAGGAACGATCACGTGGATCAACTTGTGTGTCTAGAGGTGCCCCCTGCCCGTATATAAAGGATCCAAGGGGAGGGGTTCGGCCGGCCCTATGGTGGCGCAGGAGGAGTCCTACTCCTACCGGGAGTAGGACTCCCCCCCCCTTTCCTAGTCCAATAGGATTGGTGGAGAAGAGAGGGAAATAGGGGGGCGCCGCCCCTCCCTCCTTGTCCAATTCGGACTAGGGGGAGAGGGGGCGCGCGGCCTGCCATGGCAGCCCCTTTCTCTTCTCCACATCTGGCCCATAAGGCCCATAACCCCCGGGGGTCGTAACCCCGTGCTCCGGTTTTATCCGAAACTTCTCCGGAACCCTTCCGGTATCTGAATATAGTCATCCAATATATCAATCTTTATGTCTCGATCATTCCGAGACTCCTCGTCATGTCCGTGATCACATCCGGGACTCCGAACTATCTTCGGTACATCAAAATGCATAAACTCATAATAACTTTCATCGTAACTTTAAGCGTGCGGACCCTACGGTTCGAGAACAATGTAGACATGACCGAGACATGTCTCCGGTCAATAACCAATAGCGGGACCTGGATGCCCATATTGGCTCCTACATATTCTACGAAGATCTTTATCGGTCAGACCGCATAACAACATACGTTGTTCCCTTTGTCATCGGTATGTTACTTGCCCGAGATTCGATCGTCGGTATCCAATACCTAGTTCAATCTCGTTACCGGCAAGTCTCTTTACTCGTTCTGTAATACATCA
The DNA here is from genome assembly GCF_003073215.2 of Triticum urartu. NCBI lineage: Eukaryota > Viridiplantae > Streptophyta > Magnoliopsida > Poales > Poaceae > Triticum > Triticum urartu. Next base: position 723,108,179 of record NC_053024.1, on the reverse strand, counting down.
TCCCGCAACTAACTCATTAGTTGCAATGCTTGCAAGGCTTATGTGATGTGCATTACCGAGAGGGCCCAGAGATACCTCTCCGACAATTGGAGTGACAAATCCTAATCTCGAAATACGCCAACCCAACATCTACCTTTGGAGACACCTGTAGAGCTCCTTTATAATCACCCAGTTACGTTGTGACGTTTGGTAGCACACAAAGTGTTCCTCCGGTAAACGGGAGTTGCATAATCTCATAGTCATAGGAACATGTAATAAGTCATGAAGAAAGCAATAGCAACATACTAAACGATCGGGTGCTAAGCTAATGGAATGGGTCATGTCAATCAGATCATTCAACTAATGATGTGACCTCGTTAATCAAATAACAACACTTTGTTCATGGTTAGGAAACATAACCATCTTTGATTAACGAGCTAGTCAAGTAGAGGCATACTAGTGACACTAAGTTTGTCTATGTATTCACACATGTATTATGTTTCCGGTTAATACAATTCTAGCATGAATAATAAACATTTATCATGATATAAGGAAATAAATAATAACTTTATTATTGCCACTAGGGCATATTTCCTTCAGTATCTGTGAGTCACGGGGACTCAGCAATCTCACACCCTCGCGATCAAGACTATTTAAGCTTATAGGTAGGGTAAAAGGTATGAGGTGGAGCTGCAGCAAGCGACTAGCGTATTTGGTGGCTAACATATGCGCAAAAGAGAGCGAGAAGAGAAGGCAATGGCACGAGCGGTAAACTATGATCAAGAAGTGATCCTAGAACAACCTACGTCAATCATAACTCCAACACCGTGTTCACTTCTCGGACCCCGCCGAGACGAGACCATCACGGCTACAATGCGGTTGATGTATTTTAATTAAGATAAACTTCAGATTTTCTACAACCAGACATTAACAAATTCCCATGTGCCCATAACCGCGGGCACGGCTTTCGAAAGTTCAAATCCCTGCAGGGGTGTCCCAACTTAGCCCATCACAAGCTCTCACGGTCAACAAAGGATATTCCTTCTCCCAAGAAGACCCGATCAGGCTCGGAATCCCGGTTACAAGACATCCTCGACAATGGTAAAACAAGTCCAGCAAAGCCGCCCGAATGTGCCGACAAATCCCGATAGGAGCTGCACATATCTCGTTCTCAAGGCACACTCAGATGAGACATCCTACGAGTAAAACCAACCCTCAAGTTGCCCCAAGGTGGCCCCGCAGTCTACTCGGTTCGGGCCAACACTTAGAGAAGCACTGGCCCGGGGGGGTTAAAATAAAGATGACCCTTGAGTCTGCAGAACCCAAGGGAAAGAAAAGGATAGGTGGCGAATGGTAAAACCAATGTTGGGCCTTGCTGGAGGAGTTTTATTCAAGGCAAACTGTCAAGGGGTTCCCATTATAACCCAACCGTGTAAGGAACGCAAAATCCGGGAACATAACACCGATATGACGGAAACTAGGGCGGCAAGAGTGGAACAAAACACCAGGCATAAGGCCGAGTCTTCCACCCTTTACCAAGTATATAGATGCATTAATTAAATAAGAGATATTGTGATATCCCAACAAAATATCCATGTTCCAAACAAGGAACAAGCTCCAATCTTCACCTGCAACTAACAATGCTATAAGAGGGACTGAGCAAAGCGGTAACATAGCCAAACAACGGTTTGCTAGGACAAGGTGGGTCAGAGGCTTGGCATGGCAAATGGGAGGCATGATAAGCAAGTGGTAGGTATCGTAGCATAGGCATAGCAAAAGAGCAAGCATCTAGCAAGCAAAGATAAAGTGATTTCGAGGGTATGGTCATCTTGCATGAGATCCCACAAGGAAGAAGAACGAGTCCATGAAGAAGACAAACGGACGTAGTCGAACGAATCCTCACAACACGACGTTATCGGAACCAATCCGAAGAAGCAACACCGCAAAGAAGCAAACAATCATGGTAAACAATCATCACATAAACATGGCACGATGCGCAAAAAAGTATGATGCATGTCCGGTTTAATGAGGCATGGCATGGAAAAGTGCACAAACAACCCTACAAATTAAGTGGAGCTCAATATGCAAATCCGTTGCATATTAACGAAACACCACGTGACTTATTTAGTTCGATCTTGTTTATGTACGCAACAATATTAAATATTGTTAAACATGGCAAGAGGGTGAAGCAAAGTAAAACTACCTATCTAGTCAAGTTTAAATGAGGCCGGAAGCAACGAACAACAATTCCGGTAAATCCCCATATGCATATTTTAGGTTTGGTACTGTTCTGCCCTAAACATAATTTTAGAGTTATTAAACATGCAAAGTAAGGTCACCATGTTAAACTAGGCATTTTTCCACCCCATTTACATATAAAGTTTATTAAATTCTGAGTTACGGTTATTTAGTTATGAATTAAAGCATTTTAACAAGTTATTTAAGCAAATTTAAACAAACAGCGGTTTAAACATTTTAAACATGGATGGAAGTTGGATATTATTAAACTAGAAAAAATTCTAGACATTTTACATATAAAGTTTGTTTTAATCCGATGCACGGTTAATTAGTTAGGATATACATGAAGTGCAAGGGTGTTTCTGCAAAACTGACAGTCTCTGGATAAATTAGCTAAATCCGACCAAGGGAAAAAAACATGAGACCGCATCTGAGCAGGAAGCCCAACAGGGAAAGAAAAAAAGGGGGGCGCTGGGGTGGCCTCACCTAGTGGGCTGACCTCCAGTCGGTTGGTGGAGAGGCCCAGGCAGGCCGGGCGCCGCTGGGCCGATTGGTGGACCTGACGCGAGACACGGCCCAGGTGCGGGTCTTCTGCGGTCAACGAGACGACGAGGGATCGCTCGTCCTCGACTGAAACGAAGCAGAGGCGAGGCATCGATGGATCTGAGCAGTGAAGGCCGCTCCCGCCGGCGGACTTGACGGATCGAGGTCGGGGAAGGCCCTGGCGACCTCGGCGGGACTTGGCGGCCTCTTGTGACTCCGACAGCTCCAGGTGAAGGGCGACGAGGAGGAGGAAGGGCCGCACTGGTTGCTGCTGCTACTGGCCGGCGAAGGCGAGCTCCGGCGGACGAGGTCGCCGGCCGACAGCAGGGTCGACGGAGACGCCTAGGTACGAGGGCTCCGGTCTCGTGGAAAAGGCACACGGGCATGAGGGGAAAGCAGCGGCGACGAGAGGTCGGCGGCGGCGCTCCTGTCCTCATCGGGATCGAGCAAGGAAAAGCAGCACGGCGATGCAGATCGGCCGGAGTGGCGCTCGGGCCCTGGATGGGCTCGGGCGGGCCTTGCGCGAGCCTGAGCGGGCCACAGCGGTGCGGGGAGACAGGGGAAAAGCGAGGAGAGGCCACGTAGCCGCCTGCGAGTGGCCACGGGCGGCTGCGGGCGGTGGCTGAGCCAATCTGGGCGCGCCAAGTGGCGGGTGTGAGGTGGAGGGCGCCGGAAAATGAGGAGGGGGTGGTTGGATCTGGTTAGCGGCGCGGGCTTCGAGGTTGATGTGGTGGCTGGAGGTTTGGGGAGGGGCTAGGCTAGGTTTAGACCCGATTTGGAAGGGGAAGGGGTCTATTTATAGTAGGTGGGCTAGGATTAGGGTTTGGAGAGGGGCTTGCTCCATTTTGGACCCTCGGATCGCGATCGTGCGGTCCGAAGCGGAGGGGAAACTAGGTGGTCTGAGAGCAGAGAAGAGAAGAAAAGGCCCGGCGGTAGTCCCGGATATCGAAAACGTCCGACGATTTGACCGACTATATTGTCTCTATAGTTTAACGGTTGGGCTATCAAACGAGCTCCGAATACGATGAAACTTGACAGGCGGTCTATCTACACTATAATAAGACCACACGCCAACTTTCAACCCAATCCGAGAACATTTTCCAGCCACTTATAAAATACTATTTCGGACATGCCACGGGCGCGTGCAAGTGTGGTCGGGCTCAGAACAAACAACGGAAAGAACGAGGAGACCGGGACAGATGCAAGTTTTGAAAACGTGATGATGAAATGCACATGATGACATGAAAAGATGCAACACGCAAGTGAATGACAAGACAACAACAGCGAATAACTAGAAGACACCTGGCATATCAGTCTCGGGGCATCACAACACTCCACCACTATGAGAGGATCTCGTCCCGAGATCTAGGATGGCACCGGGAAAAAAACGGAAGAGAAAGAGAAGAGGTAAAACTAAGTTGCTTCTTTGACCAATGAGTGAAACCAAAGAACCTTGAAAAGTTGAACAAATAGAAAGAAAGAATACAACGAAGATGAACAAATTGAAAACAAACCGGTAGAAAAGAGGAACAAGGAACATTACGAGAACCTTGTAGGCTGAAAGACATAAGAAAAAAAATGTTACAATGGATAAGAAGTAGATGCAAGCACCTCGGTTGACACGAGATGTACAAGGAATGATAAGATCAATTACGACAACACTCCGGTTAAATGGATAAGCTAGAAAAGAATATGGTCTTGGAAAAAAATGAGTTGATGGGAAGAAGGGAGTAACAACACAATGCCTCCGGAAGGAAGAATAAAAGATATATCATTGGAATAACAAAATGGAGAAGAAAATGACAACTTCTGCCACAAATGAGGTTGGAAAGCACCCTTCCAAGAAGGTTATAACGGAGTTGTTGGAAAACCAACAACGAAGAGAGTAAGCTTGTTGTGGGCTTATGGAAAACATCTCAAAATTATGAGGTGAAATTCTGCCACTAATGGAAAACAAAAGATTGGGTTGATATGAACAAGGAGGTGAGAAACTTATTTCACCGGAAGGATGAATGAAGAACTTGGGTCATTTATAAGCATCATAATTAGCAACAATCCTTAGGGAAAGCTTTAGGTGAAATATAACCCAAGATAACTCCAATGACGAGATTGATGGATTTAAAATATCTCATTCTTGATAACTTGTGAATCACGAAGGACGAAGGGAAATTATCAAGAATGACATAACACCACCTCCAATGATACGGAAGAAAGAATTGCACTCCAGATTGCAAGATGGAGAATACTTGAGCTCCTTTGAAAAGAATCTCAATGGCCACTTCAAGAAGGAATTAAATCCTTGATGAACCATCATGTAGAACCTTCATGAAGAACTCCGTTAAACAAAATAATGATCAAACAGAAGGAAATAGAAGTTGAAAACACAAGGTGAAACCTTGTAATGCTTTAGATGGATCTCCGTGATAATTAGAGCTTGGAACTCCGGGAAAAGAAAAGATGAACAACAGAAATCAAGAATTTAGATGAACCTCCGGAATAAGGAATTAATCACTTGGGTGAATCAAGAATTAGAATTATGTTACACTTATCATTCACCAATTTAAATTGATGACAAGCAACGGATTTTTGCATACTACTTATACTCGTAGAAAGGATTTAGATAGACATAGCGCCAACTTGAGAAAGGTCTTCAATGAACCATCGGTAGGATTGGAACAACGAATGAATTGATATGATAACGAAGGAAGGGAAATCTTGAACGACCCACCGTAAGAATTGAAAAAGGACGAAGTAAAGGGATGAATCACCGGGTAAGAATTAGAGAACGAATGAAGATGCTTGAGAGGATTTAGATACAAGTGAAACGAAGAGATCACGAGCTGATAAGAGAATACTTGAATGATGCACCGGTAAGATTTGGTGAATGATAGCTGAAAGCTGACATGAATAATTCTGAGATGATGGGCTCCGGAGAAACAAACTGAGAAGACTCTTGAATTGCTCCGGATGGATGAAAAGAATTTTCACAACCGAAGAGAATTATGAGAGGATGGCAACAAGCTAGAATCACGAATCTTGAAGAGAATGGAGCAATATTAAAGAGAAAATCTTCTTCGGTCTTCAAAATCCGAGAATGACGACAAGAAACACCACCATGAATTGTTTAGACACTCCGGAAGAATCAAAATGAAGAGGTTGAGCCAACGATGAAAATATTTTGACAGATCTTGGAGAAGACATTTGACTGATGATAATTCATATTCACGTCAAGCTTTAAAAGATTTGAGAATAGCTCCGGTAAAATTAGAAGAGTCAGGTAAGATCCTGGAAAAAGACCTGTGGGTTAGGGCCCACTGAAAAGATACACCGTTGAACGATTACTTGCAAAGGAGATAGCACCTGTTGAATTAAACGGCTTGAATGAGATAACAACCTCGAGATATCTTGGACGGATTGATAATGGAGACACAAATCTTTTGAGATATCTTCAGCACTCCGGCACAATTGAGTAGCGAGAAATGGATGATTAAGAGGAGCACCGGCAAGAGAAAGTATTGAAACAAGGAAAAGATATGATTGACAAGGCTTGACTAGAATCCACCGGAGAAGACAATGAGTGTAGAGTGACGAACTTGAAACTCCGTTAGGGTCTTCATGAGAATCAGCGGGTAAGGACATTGACTGAAAGGAATGGGGAGACTTCATATCCATAAAATGGATAACGAACTAAGAAATCCGAGTCCTTGAAGAAAAAAAAGGGTGGGTGAGTGGGAAAACAAAGGCAACTTGGAACGAATGAAGCAAACACCGTTGAGAAGAACTGATACTTGATCTTGCGGATGTTGAAATGTTCGGATCCACTTGAAGAGAAACTCACCGGTTAAAAAGGATTGACATGACAATCTCGATTATCATGAAGGATTGGTATTCGCATCGGAGTATGAGAACACCATTAGAGAAGGTATGGAATCAACACTTGACATTGAAGCAACTCGAATACCACAACTCAAAACAAAACAAAGGATTGGCTTGCAAAATAAGCCAGAACAGACATATGATAGAGATTTCGTCCGAAGTTTTCGTGGTGGGGCCTACACAGGCTCGATCGTACATCACCATCATGTACAAGGCAGTGCACATGACATACGAAGCGTCCCCGAGTCGGCATAGCCAAGGACTCTTTAAGACACAATGAGACCACTTCAAAACTAACCGTGGATAGGCGGACCACTAGACGTCGAACCCCAATTTCATATCATACATCTGTCGGAAAAATATCCTAAGAGCTACTTGAATTCCCACTTATAAACTCCCGAAATATTCCGGTTATGCAATCAGTGAAGGAAATATGCCCTAGAGGCAATAATAAAGTTATTATTTATTTCCTTATATCATGATAAATGTTTATTATTCATGCTAGAATTGTATTAACCGGAAACATAATACATGTGTGAATACATAGACAAACAGAGTGTCACTAGTATGCCTCTATTTGACTAGCTCGTTGATCAAAGATGGTTATGTTTCCTAACCATAGACATGAGTTGTCATTTGATTAATGGGATCACATCATTAGGAGAATGATGTGATTGACTTGACCCATTCCGTTAGCATAGCACTTGATCGTTTAGTTTGTTGCTATTGCTTTCTTCATGACTTATACATGTTCCTATGACTGTGAGATTATGCAACTCCCGTTTACCGGAGGAACACTTTGTGTGCCACCAAACGTCACAACGTAACTGGGTGATTATAAAGGTGCTCACAGGTGTCTCCAAAGGTACTTGTTGGGTTGGCGTATTTCGAGATTAGGATTTGTCACTCCGATTGTCGGAGAGGTATCTCTGGGCCCACTCGGTAATGCACATCACTATAAGCCTTGCAAGCATTGCAACTAATGAGTTAGTTGCGGGATGATGTATTACAAAACAAGTAAAGAGACTTGCCGGTAACGAGATTGAACTAGGTATTGAGATACCGACGATCGAATCTCGGGCAAGTAACATACCGATGACAAAGGGAACAACATATGTTGTTAGGCGGTCTGACCGATAAAGATCTTCGTAGAATATGTGTAAGTGCATCTAGTGCCACCCCTAGTTGGTTTTGGAGTATTGACGACAAACCTAGTTGAGGGACTAATGTGTTTGTGAGAATTGCAGGATAACACAGGTAGAAGTCCCTCATTGATTCGGTTTTCCTACCAGAGATGACCCCTAAAAATGTATGAAGACATTGATGTCAAAGGTGGTATATGAAGATATTCTCATTGAAGGCTATGACAAGAGAAGACATCGCATGAAGCCTATGGAGCTCGAAGACTTAGATCTTTCGTTGTTCTTTTTCTTCTTTGTTGAGTCATAGGAACCACCGTACTGTAAAGTGGGGTCCAAGAGAACCAGTCAGAATGACTGAAGTGATGCTTAACCAAAACCTATGTCTTCGAGTGAATACTATGAGAGCGAATCTTGTCCAGATTCGGACAAGTCAGCTTTGCTTGTAGCCCAAGTAAAGTTGCCGTGTGTGTTTGAAATCTGACCGTTGGAACACGTGTCAGTTCCTTAGTGACCCAGGGTCATTTCGGACAAATCAGGTCGGGTTGCCTAGTAGCTATAAATGGCCCACCCCCTACAACCATAAATGGTTGGCCGCTCAGAGTTAGAGTACGGCTTTTGTCGTTTGAGAGCAACCCACCTCGAAGCCTTTGAGAGAGAATTCCTTGCGAGGATAAAGCCCTAACCACCCAGAGCCAAAGAGTGTTAGGCATCACTTAAGTCTCCTTGTCCGTGTGATCTGAAGACTTATTACACTTGAGGACTGTGAATCCTCCATCCGGTTAGGCATCGCGTTCTGAGCATCCAAGAGACATTGTGGATCGCCGGTGAACGAAGTCTGTGAAGGTTTGGGAGTCTACCTTGAAGACTTACCAGAGTGATTGGGCGAGGTCTGTGTGACCTTAGCTCAAGGGGAATACGGTGAGGACTGGGTGTCCTGAGCTGCGTGTTCAGGACTGGGTGTCCGGGACTGTGTGTCCTCAGGTTTAAATACCTAGCCGCCCCAACCAGACGTACAGTTGTCACAGCAACTGGAACTGGTCCAACAAATCATTGTCTTCAACGAGTTACTGGTTTGATCCTTCCCTTCCCTTTACTTACTGTTACTCCTTGTGAAGTCATCGTATGATTGCACTATCTTTTGTCTTCACTGAGTGACTGCGTGTTCTGTTTGGCTTCATAATATCTTCCTACCTGATCCTCAATACATTGCTGCTATTAGTCATTGTGCTTTCACTTCATTGAATACTTGACTATGGTTTGCCTAGTGTAGTCTACCTTCTGCTGCATGGTAATAGGTTTATTTCTGTTGTTTGTCTTCGAAACTTCCATGTTTTGAAGACTTTCATAAAAATCGCCTATTCACCCCCCCCTCTAGTCGATATAACGCACTTTCAATATGTAGGAGCCAATTTGGGCATCCAGGTGAAGGAAATATGCCCTAGAGGCAATAATAAAGTTATTATTTATTTCCTTATATCATGATAAATGTTTATTATTCATGCTAGAATTGTATTAACCGGAAACATAATACATGTGTGAATACATAGACAAACAGAATGTCACTAGTATGCCTCTACTTAACTAGCTCGTTAATCAAAGATGGTTATGTTTCCTAACCATGAACAAAGAGTTGTTATTTGATTAACGAGGTCACATCATTAGTTGAATGATCTGATTGACATGACCCATTCCATTAGCTTAGCACCCGATCGTTTAGTATGTTGCTATTGCTTTCTTCATGACTTATACATGTTCCTATGACTATGAGATTATGCAACCCCCGTTTACCGGAGGAACACTTTGTGTGCTACCAAACGTCACAACGTAACTGGGTGATTATAAAGGAGCTCTACAGGTGTCTCCAATGGTAGATGTTGGGTTGGCGTATTTCGAGATTAGGATTTGTCACTCCGATTGTCGGAGAGGTATCTCTGGGCCCTCTCGGTAATGCACATCACATAAGCCTTGCAAGCATTGCAGCCAATGAGTTAGTTGCGAGATGATGTATTACGGAACGAGTAAAGAGACTTGCCGGTAACGAGATTGAACTAGGTATTGGATACCGACGATCGAATCTCGGGCAAGTAACATACCGATGACAAAGGGAACAACGTATGTTGTTATGCGGTCTGACCGATAAAGATCTTCGTAGAATATGTAGGAGCCAATATGGGCATCCAGGTCCCGCTATTGGTTATTTACCGGAGATGTGTCTCAGTCATGTCTGCATTATTCTCGAACCGTAGGGTCCGCACGCTTAACGTTACGATGACAGTTATTATGAGTTTATGCATTTTGATGTACCGAAGTTAGTTCGGAGTCCCGGATGTGATCACGGACATGACGAGGAGTCTCGAAATGGTCGAGACATAAAGATTGATATATTGGAAGCCTATGTTTGAATATCGGAAGTGTTCCGGGTGAAATCGGGATTTTACCGGAGTACCGGGAGGTTACCGGAACCCCCCGGGAACCATATGGGCCTTAGTGGGCTTTAGTGGAAAGGAGAAAGGGGCAGCCCAAGGTGGGCCGCGCACCTCCCCCCTCCCCTAGTCCTATTAGGACAAGGAGAGGTGGCCCCTCTCTCTCTTCCCCCCTCGGGAATCCTATTCAATTAGGATTGGGGGGGAGTCCTACTCCCGGTAGGAGTAGGACTCCCTTGCGCGCCCTCCTCCTGGCCGGCCGCCCCCTCCCCCTTGGCTCCTTTATATACGGAGGCAGGGGGCACCCTAGGACACACAAGTTGATCCTTGAGATCGTTCCTTAGCCGTGTGCGGTGCCCCCTGCCACCATATTCCACCTCGATCATATTGTAGCGGTGCTTAGGCGAAGCCCTGCAACGGTAGAACATCAAGATCGTCACCACGCCGTCATGATGACGGAACTCCTCCCCGACGCTTTGCTGGATCGGAGCCCGGGGATTGTCATCGAGCTGTACGTGTGCTAAGAACTCGGAGGTGCCGGAGTAATGGTGCTTGGATCGGTCGGATCGGGAAGACGTACGACTACTTCCTCTATGTTGTGTCAACGCTTCCGCAGTCGGTCTGCGTGGGTACGTAGACAACACTCTCCCCTCTCGTTGCTGTGCATCACCATGATCTTGCGTGTGCGTAGGAAATTTTTTGAAATTACTATGTTCCCCAACAGTGGCATCCGAGCCTGGTTTTATGGTTTGATGTTATTTGCATGAGTAGAACACAAGTGAGTTGTGGGCGATATAAGTCATACTGCCTACCAGCATGTCATACTTTGGTTCGGCGGTATTGTTGGACGAGATGACCCGGACCAACATTACGCGTACGCTTACGCGAGACCGGTTCCCCCGACGTGCTTTGCACATAGGTGGCTTGCGGGCGACTGTCTCTCCAACTTTAGTTGAACCGAGTGTGGCTACGCCCGGTCCTTGCGAAGGTTAAAACGGAAGTCTATTTGACAAACTATCGTTGTGGTTTTGATGCGTAGGTGAGATTGGTTCTTGCTTAAGCCCGTAGCAGCCACGTAAAACTTGCAACCACAAAGTAGAGGACGTCTAACTTGTTTTTGCAGGGCATGTTGTGATGTGATATGGTCAAGGCATGATGATGAATTTTATTGTATGAGATGATCATGTTTTGTAACCGAGTTATCGGCAACTGGCAGGAGCCATATGGTTGTCGCTTTATTGTATGCAATGCAATCGCGATGTAATGCTTTACTTTATCACTAAGCGGTAGCGATAGTCGTGGAAGCATAAGATTGGCGAGACGACAACGATGCTACGATGGAGATCAAGGTGTCGCGCCGGTGACGATGGTGATCATGACGGTGCTTAGGAGATGGAGATCACAAGCACAAGATGATGATGGCCATATCATATCACTTATATTGATTGCATGTGATGTTTATCTTTTTATGCATCTTATCTTGCTTTGTTGACGGTAGCATTATAAGATGATCTCTCACTAAATTATCAAGGTAAAAGTGTTCTCCCTGAGTATGCACCGTTGCCGTGCCCAGACACCACGTGATGATCGGGTGTGATAAGCTCTACGTCCATCTACAACGGGTGCAAGCCAGTTTTGCACACGCAGAATACTCAGGTTAAACTTGACGAGCCTAGCATATGCAAATATGGCCTCGGAACACAGAGACCGAAAGGTCGAGCGTGAATCATATAGTAGATATGATCAACATAACGATGTTCACCATTGAAAACTACTCCATCTCACGTGATGATCGGTTATGGTTTAGTTGATTTGGATCACGTGATCACTTAGAGGATTAGAGGGATGTCTATCTAAGTGGGAGTTCTTAAGTAATTTGATTAATTGAACTTAAACTTATCATGAACTTAGTACCTGATAGTATCTTGCTCGTTTATGTTTGATTGTAGATAGATGGCTCGTGCTGTTGTTCCGTTGAATTTTAATGCGTTCCTTGAGAAAGCAAAGTTGAAAGATGATGGTAGCAATTACACGGACTGGGTCCGTAACTTGAGGATTATCCTCATTGCTGCTCAGAAGAATTACGTCCTGGAAGCACCGCTGGGTGCCAGGCCTGCTGCTAGAGCAACACCAGATGTTATGAATGTCTGGCAGAGCAAAGCTGATGACTACTCGATAGTTCAGTGTGCCATGCTTTAAGGCTTAGAATCGGGACTTCAACGACGTTTTGAACGTCATGGAGCATATGAGATGTTCCAGGAGTTGAAGTTAATATTTCAAGCAAATGCCCGGATTGAGAGATATAAAGTATCCAATAAGTTCTATAGCTGCAAGATGGAGGAGAATAGTTCTGTCAGTGAGCATATACTCAAAATGTCTGGGTATAATAATCACTTGATTCAGATGGGAGTTAATCTTCCAGATGATTGCGTCATTGACAGAATTCTCCAATCACTGCCACCAAGCTACAAGAGCTTCGTGATGAACTATAATATGCAAGGGATGAACAAGACTATTCCCGAGCTCTTCGCAATGCTGAAAGCTGCGGAGGTAGAAATCAAGAAGGAGCATCAAGTGTTGATGGTTAACAAGACCACTAGTTTCAAGAAAAAGGGCAAAGGGAAGAAGAAGGGGGACTTCAAGAAGAACGGCAAGCAAGTTGCTTCTCAGGAGAAGAAACCCAAGTCTGGACCTAAGCCTGAAACTGAGTGCTTCTACTGCAAGCAGACTGGTCACTGGAAGCGGAACTGCCCCAAGTATTTGGCGGATAAGAAGGATGGCAAGGTGAACAAAGGTATATGTGATATACATGTTATTGATGTGTACCTTACTAGAGCTCACAGTAGCACCTGGGTATTTGATATTGGTTCTGTTGCTAATATTTGCAACTTGAAACAGGGACTATGGATTAAGCGAACACTGGCGAAGGACGAGGTGACGATGCGCGTGGGAAACGGTTCCAAAGTCGATGTGATCGCGGTCCGCACACTACCTCTACATCTACCTTAGGGATTAATATTAGACCTAAATAATTGTTATTTGGTGCCAGCGTTGAGCATGAACATTATATCTGGATCTTGTTTGATGCGAGACGGTTATTCATTTAAATCAGAGAATAATGGTTGTTCTATTTATATGAGTAATATCTTTTATGGTCATGCACCTTTGAAGAGTGGTCTATTTTTGATGAATCTCGATAGTAGTAACACACATATTCATAATGTTGAAGCCAAAAGATGCAGAGTTGATAATGATAGTGCAACTTATTTGTGGCACTGCCGTTTAGGTCATATCGGTATAAAGCGCATGAAGAAACTCCATACTGATGGACTTTTGGAACTACTTGATTATGAATCACTTGGTACTTGCGAACCGTGCCTCATGGGCAAGATGACTAAAATGCCGTTCTCCGGTACTATGGAGAGAGCAACAGATTTGTTGGAAATCATACATACGGATGTATGTGGTCCGATGAATATTGAGGCTCGTGGCGGATATCGTTATTTTCTCACCTTCACAGATGACTTAAGCAGATATGGGTATATCTACTTAATGAAACATAAGTCTGAAACATTTGAAAAGTTCAAAGAATTTCAGAGTGAAGTTGAAAATCATCGTAACAAGAAAATAAAGTTTCTATGATCTGATCGTGGAGGAAAATATTTGAGTTACGAGTTTGGTGTACATTTGAAAAATTGTGGAATAGTTTCGCAACTCACGCCACCCGGAACACCACAGCGTAATGGTGTGTCCGAACGTCGTAATCGTACTTTACTAGATATGGTACGATCTATGATGTCTCTTACTCATTTACCGCTATCGTTTTGGGGTTATGCTTTAGAGACGGCCGCATTCACGTTAAATAGGGCACCATCAAAATCCGTTGAGACGACGCCTTATGAACTATGGTTTGGCAAGAAACCAAAGTTGTCGTTTCTTAAAGTTTGGGGCTGCGATGCTTATGTGAAAAAGCTTCAACCTGATAAGCTCGAACCCAAATCGGAGAAATGTGTCTTCATAGGATACCCAAAGGAGACTGTTGGGTACACCTTCTATCACAGATCCGAAGGCAAGATATTCGTTGCTAAGAATGGATCCTTTCTAGAGAAGGAGTTTCTCTCGAAAGAAGTGAGTGGGAGGAAAGTAGAACTTGACGAGGTAACTGTACCTGCTCCCTTATTGGAAAGTAGTACATCACAGAAAACTGTTTCTGCGACACCTATACCAATTAGTGAGGAAGCTAATGATGATGATCATGAAACTTCAGGACAAGATACTACTGAACCTCGTAGATCAACCAGAGCGAGATCCGCACTAGAGTGGTACGGTAATCCTATTCTGGAAATCATGCTGCTAGATCATGATGAACCTACGAACTATGAAGAAGCGATGGTGAGCCTAGATTCTGCAAAGTGGCTTGAAGCCATAAAATCTGAGATGGGATCCATGTATGAGAACAAAGTATGGACTTTGGTTGACTTGCCCGATGATCGGCAAGCAATTGAGAATAAATGGATCTTCAAGAAGAAGACTGACGCTGATGGTAATGTTACTGTCTACAAAGCTCGACTTGTCGCAAAAGGTTTTCGACAAGTTCAAGGGGTTGACTACGATGAGACATTCTCACCCATAGCGATGCTTAAGTCTGTCCGAATCATGTTAGCAATTGCCGCATTTTATGATTATGAAATTTGGCAGATGGATGTCAAAACTGCATTCCTGAATGGATTTCTGGAAGAAGAGTTGTATATGATGCAACCGGAAGGTTTTGTCGATCCAAAGGGAGCTAACAAAGTGTGCAAGCTCCAGCAATCCATTTATGGACTGGTGAAAGCCTCTCGGAGTTGGAATAAACGCTTTGATAGTGTGATCAAAGCATTTGGTTTTATACAGACTTTCGGAGAAGCCTGTATTTACAAGAAAGTGAGTGGGAGCTCTGTAGCATTTCTGATATTATATGTGGATGACATATTGCTGATTGGAAATGATATAGAATTTCTGGATAGCATAAAGGGATACTTGAATAAGAATTTTTCAATGAAAGACCTCGGTAAAGCTGCTTACATATTAGGCATAAAGATCTATAGAGATAGATCAAGACGCTTAATTGGACTTTCACAAAGCACATACCTTGACAAGATTTTGAAAGCAAAGAAAGGGTTCTTGCCTGTGTTACAAGGTGTGAAGTTGAGTCAGACTCAATGCCCGACCACTACAGAAGATAGAGAGAAAATGAAAGATGTTCCCTATGCTTCAGCCATAGGCTCTATCATGTATGCAATGCTGTGTACCAGACCTGATGTGTGCCTTGCTATAAGTTTAGCAGGGAGGTACCAAAGTAATCCAGGAGTGGATCACTGGACAGCGATCAAGAACATCCTGAAATACCTGAAAAGGACTAAGGATATGTTTCTCGTATATGGAGGTGACAAAGATCTCACCGTAAAAGGTTACGTTGATGCAAGCTTTGACACTGATCCGGACGATTCTAAATCGCAAACCGGATACGTGTTTACATTAAACGGTGGAGCTGTCAGTTGGTGCAGTTCTAAACAAAGCGTCGTAGCGGGATCTACATGTGAAGCGGAGTACATAGCTGCTTCGGAAGCAGCGAAGGAAGGAGTCTGGATGAAGGAGTTCATATCCGATCTAGGTGTCATACCTA